>NW_011439472.1:0-1995 GCF_000754665.1 Bison bison bison
CCTCCCTGTCCCTCACCATTTCCCCGAGTATGAAGCAGATGCATTAATAAATAATGATAATTTTCATCCATTTTCCTTTTAGTTTTATATCTTAATGCATTTTCATGTCTTTTAGCTTCCTCAAATATTATTCAAGTTTCCTGCATGTGAAGAATTGCTATACTTGTTCATTTTGATAACCTCAGCAAAGAAATAATCTTTTTGGAAGTGTTATGGAAGAATTAATGCATGTATTTAAATGAAAGTTGTGTGTAGTTTCCTCATATTCTTCCTGATATTATTACAACTTTTCCCCACACTTTACCTACTTGGACTGAGAATTGTCAAGGACCAGTTACTTTTACCTTTCCATTTTCTCCCTTTTTTGAACTAGAATGTCAATATTCATTACTGTCACTCCTCTCAATTTTTAAAATTTATTAACTCATAATTTTCACAACAACCATATAAGGAAGGTTTTACAATGGTTCTATTTTTAGATGAGTAAACTGAACATATATAATAGTCAAAGATCACACATCTAATAAGAGGTAGATCTTATACCTGAAATCTAATAAGCAGGTTACAGAATTTAGGTACTTAATCTTATACTATACTGGCCTTACATTTACCTATCTAACTAAAATAATTGAAATTTTGATCTTTTTCTTGATCTTATACTCATTCAAGAAGATTTTGTTTAATTATGCTCATTATATGAATTATGATTGTTATATAGTTTCAGTAATATATTAAAGAAAAGCAGCCTTAATGAGGTATAGTTTTGTGCTATAAGAATCACTCAGTTTATGGGTAAGAGCTGTCTTTATGTTTTCATAGACTTATACAGGCGGACTTTCACCCGTACTCACTGTTATAGAATTTCTCTTACACAAACAATGGTTCTCAGGCTTATTTCCACTCCATCCTGCCCCCACACCTGGTCCTAGGCAGCTACTGATATGCCTTCTCTCTGTACAGTTTGGCTTATTTAATAAATTTTACATATATATAATCATTCAATTTGTAGTATTTTTGGCTTATCTTTTACTTCACAAGATGTTTCTGAGATTCATCCATATTTTTACAGTTAATAATACGTGTAGAGTAGACTTCATTGAGATAAAAAAAGAGAACTCTGCTATGCCACTCTTCAACAAATCTGGTAAAAATTTTTTTATATGTGATCATGGTGATGGTTACATAGATCTATGAATATATTAAAAACCACTGACATTTTAAATGGAGAAATTGTATGGTATGTGAATTATATCTCAATGATTAGCTGGCAAAAAGTGAACAAAAGTAACACTTTGTTTCTGTTTATTATGGACATGTATTAGGTTGCAAAGATATTCTACAGTTTTGTTTATACATTCACCAGCTGATGGACATTTGCTTATTTCTACTTCCAGATTATTATGAATAATGCTTCCATGAATATTAACTCAACTCTTTGAGTGAATATAAATTTTCATTTTTGGGGAGTAAATACCTAAAGGTCAGATCTCTGGGACATATAATAGGTATATGTTTAACATTTTAGGAAACTGTCAAACTTAGTATCAATATTCACCAGCAATATATGAGGTTTTCATCTATTTCATATTTTTGCTAAATTGACTTAGTAAAGTAAGTTTCATTTTTAATTTTAGCCATTCTGGTGAGTGGGTATAAGTATGTCATTGTTTTAATTTGCATTTCTTTAACATTAGTAATTTCAAGCAACTTTTCACATGCATATTAAGCATTTGTATATCATCTTTGGTTCTTCAAACATTTTTCCTATTTCAAAAATTAGGTTAATTGTTTCTTATTGTTGCATTTTAAGAGTTTTTTTCTATATTCTAGATACAAGATCTTTATCAGATGTACATTTTGTGTTTTTTTCCCAATCTGTGACCTATCTTCATTTTGTTAATGGTGTTAGTAGGGAAGATCTCCTGGAGAAGGAAATGGCAACCCACTCCAGTATTCTTGCCTGGAAAATCCCATGGACGGAGGAGCCTGGTAGGC
>NW_011439473.1:0-1992 GCF_000754665.1 Bison bison bison
CCGTCCCTGGGATTCTCCAGGCAAGAACACTGGAGTGGGTGTATCTAACACAGTGACCCTTAAATAGTAGAGGCTGTATACATTTTCTTGTATCCATCTTAGATTTTTTGCAAAGGTTACTTTCCAACAACACAAAACTAATATTTTCCTTTTTCTGCTTTGGGGGCTTTTCCCATTATTACTTTTTTGCTTATCTATTACTTCTTTCAGACTCTGAGCTTCTTAAGGGCAAACACTACTTTTTATTGTGTTCCTTTGTATCACTTTTCATGTGTCCCTGGAACCCAGCACAACTGGTACATTATCATAATTTATGAAAGAATGAGTGGTTATTAGCGCTACTTTAATTCAGAGTTTTTAACTTGTCTATCATTGACATCTTAAAATTATGAAATCACATTCTGTTTTATAGTGTTACTGATAATTTGAAAGGAAGATTTCTCTTAAGATAAATTTTTGTAAACCTATTTCATTTTTTTGAGCTATCTATGCATGGATAAGAAAATGATTAATTTTAAATATATCTTAGTGAGATAAAGGTCTTAAAATGTTTTAAAATATTGTATGATGACAATTGGTATTATTACACTTGGTTTGGAAAATGATCTTTACAGAATGAACAACCAGCACTCTTATTATAAATTTCTAGTGATGATTGCAATAGTTATTTAAGAGAGAATGTACTAACCTTAAATTGTACAAAGATGTCTATGTGACGTCCATAAGCAAAGTTAGTGGTTGACTGGGAGGATTATTCAGCTAATTCAAGTAAAATGGTAAAAGAGAAAAGGGGAAAGTGTTTTGTTTTGCTTTAAGGAACTTGCTGTACTCACTATCTAAATTTCCTGTGATTAAAAATACTTACTTGCAATTGTCACAAAACAATATAAAACCTCCTACTAAATAAATAATCTTATCAACAAAAGTGTGTGGGAGGGTATATTCCTATTTGTATGAATCTCTATATAATATAGGATTATTTTATTAAAATATTACAATAAAATATGTAATTTTAGGAACTGGTCAATACCTTTGAATTTTCAAACTGTAGTACTTGGCAAACTAAAAGTATATAGTTAAAAAGAAAATTTTGAAAAGCATATTTGTAAGTTGTATTAAGAGTATAGGATTTATAATAAAATATGCAGACCATTCATCTTAATCATTTGAGATTCTAGTGTGATTGATTTAGGTATCCTATTCAAATTTAAGAATTTTCATTTATTTCAGCAGATCTCAGGTAGTTCATACCAAAATAATATGTCTTCACTGCTTTTACTATCTGAATTATAATGATTTTTCAAAGATTTCTCACTTATTTTGTTTATAGAGCTCTACTATTTTTATAAAGCAATATTAATGTTTTTGTACATAGAGTGAATTCTTAATTCCAACCAGTGCATATATTTTAATTGCATTTTAAGATTTAGTTGACTTTTTAATATTCCTTTTAAGTTAGAAAAGACATTTGATAAAAAATTAGGTCCTGTCAAATATACTTGGTCCTGGTACTAACCACTGATATGAAAGAATATTAGAGATATTAAAGCCTGCCAAAACTAGAGTTATCGATCCTGTGACCTGGAACATTTTTGAATTATTTCATTGTCACTTTTCTCCCTAAGCTTCCTCTTAAAGGTAGAGTATTCAGAGGAAGCTCTGTTATTGGGATCTGGTGAGGTTGCTGGTGTCAGAGGAGCGATTATTCTTTGAATCAAACTTGGCCCTGGAAGAGAACTAAAAGGAGGACAATGTTCATATCTTTGTATCTAGGAGTGTGTTTGGAATCTTATGATGCAGTTTTTAAAAATGTGATAGAAAATTTCATGTAGATATACTGCATGTTATTATAATTTTCAGATGTATATATTTCAGCATTTTAACATCACTTGAAACTAGGAGAATTGATGCTTTTGAACTGTGGTGTTGGAGAAGACTCTTGAGAGTCCCTTGGACTGTAAGGAGATCCAACCAGTCCATTCTGAAGATCAG
>NW_011439474.1:0-1988 GCF_000754665.1 Bison bison bison
CTGAAGCTCCAATACTCTGGCCACCTGGTGCAAAGAACTGACTCGTTGGAAAAGACCATGATGCTGGGAAAGACTGAAGGCAAAAGGGGAAGAGGGTGGCAGAGGATGAGATGGTTAGATGATATCACCAACTCAGTGGATATGAACTTGAGCAAATGCTGGGAGATAGTGGAGGACTGGCATGCTGCAGTCCATGGAATCGCAGGGTTGGACAGGACTTAGTGACTGGACAACAACAATCTCATTGAATAGTAAAATTTAGATTCTGAAATGTTCTCCCTAAACTCTTAAAACATCCCAAGGTAAATTACCATTTGCAAATGAAAGTTATTTTTTTCCTACATAACTTTTTATGTTAATGGGACTACAGTAGTCCAATCACTAAGCCTGTTCATTTTGCCTCCATTTTTTTCTTCTTTCCATCCCCAAAGCACAGGGGCTGTTTTGTGTCCACAATTCCTAACAATAATCTTTGAAATTTATCTTTCTTTTGAGATTTTCCTTTGTTTCCAATTCATATAAAATACCATTGACAGATATTTAATTTTAAAGCATAGTTATAATTAATTATTCCCTTATTCAGAAACCTGTGGAGATTGCTCATTATCTACAGAATAAAGCCTAGAATTCTCAAGCTGGTGTTCTGGATCCTCTGTAAAGCATCACAGGGCTAACTATCTTATCTATCTATCCATGCATCCATCTGCCTGCCCTTCCCTCTTTGTTCCTCCCTTCCATGTTTATCCCTTCACTCTTCCACAAGTACTTGGTGTGTGATTATTATATGTTCAGCCCTGTGCTAAGCTTTGGGAATACTAAGCCAAATAGCTTAGTTACATCCTGACTCAGTCTAATAAAATAGATATGTATACATAAAATTTCAATACAATACAGTAAGTGCTATTAAAGAGTTAAGACTAAAGTGTAACGGGAATACAAAGGAACAATCAGTTAATTCTCTGGAGGACAGAAAAGGATTGTTTGATAAGAGCATGCAAAGTGTAACACTGTCTATGAGTAAGGATGAAAAAGAGCTCCTTTTGTCTATACCTCTCCCTCTTTCCCCACATTTTGTGCACTTTCTAAGTAGACTAGATTACTCTTTTCTCTGTTAACACATCCCTAAAGTACATCTGATCATATTTTTTTCTCTTCACCCTGGAGAACTCCTTTCCCATCTGTACTGGGTTGACTAATACCTCTCCAAATATTTGTGTTCATTCAAAACCTGAGAATGTGACCTAATAGCATCTTTGCAGATGTAATTTGCTGGGGCTCTAGAGATGAGATCATGCTGAATTTAGTGGGGGCCCTAAATCTAATGATTAGCATCTTTACAAGAAAAAGTGTATCCTGAGATACACTGAGGGGAATGTCATGTGAAGATGTAGTCAGAGATTAGAGTGATACTATCATGAGCCAAGGAAAATGAAGGATTGCTAATGATCACCAGAAGTTGGAAGGCATGAACAGATTCTTCCTCCCAGCTCCAGAAGGAAAGCCTCCAGAAGGAAACAAATCTGCTGGCACCTTGATTTTACACTTCTTTTCTCCTGAACTGTGAGAGAATAATTTTTTTTTAACGTAACGCGGCCGAGCTCCCCACAACTGCTTTGTGAGGTTCCCGCTGGCCGCCCGGGCAGAGGGGGAGCCCAAGGTCCTTTCGTGCAGGAGCACGGCCACCGACGAGGACCGGCGAAGAGGAAAAAAGAGAGAATAATTTTTGTTGTTGTTTTTAAGCCACCTAATTTATTTGCTTTGGCAGTCTGGAGAAACTAATGCAACATTTTAATTCCTTGAAGATCTTCTCAAATGACACATTTTCTATCAACGTTTTCACTATTGCTTATTCCCCACTAACAAATTAGATGCAGTTTCTTTTTTCTTTGAGTTTTATTTGTGACTCTTCTGGAATATCACATTTTACCCTGCATTTACATTTTTTGTGGCCTTCCTTATTCAGTCAGATTACAAGCTTTTTGAATGAC
>NW_011439475.1:0-1987 GCF_000754665.1 Bison bison bison
AAAGGGTAAAGAAAGGGGTGAAGAGAAAAGGCATCACACACAGACACACACACACACACACACACACACTACATGAGAACGTGAGGAGGAGGAGGAAGAGGATAAAGTTATGGTTCATGAGACTAGCATGATATACGTATATTATCATAGGAAGCAGACTTGGCTGTATCAGGGAAACACAGGCTAACATTTGAAAATAATGTTGCATAGTTTTAAGAAGATGCAGGTACTGCAGATTCGGAAAATCAGGCAAAAATGGTTACATGGGATGTGACAAGCGATAGGGAACCATGGAAGGTCTTTGAGCAGAGAGTGACATAATGGAAATCGTTGATCATTTGCATATATAGTGAAAGAGTGTAAAGAATACATGCTCAAATGTAATTGGGAACTGGGAAAAAATATTTCTTCTGAAAGAGACAATTTAATGGAAAATTGTGACAGTATCCAAGTAAATAACATAACAAGAAAAAGACTTTGCAGAATATTGATTTAATGCATCACTTAAGCAAGAGAATATCTCAGACCTGCATTATCTATGCTCTATTTCCTTGTACCTTGGACAGCTTATCTATTTACTTCCCTCCAAAGAACAGGCACATTTTTCTACATGAATTGTTTGCTTATGATGTATAGTATTTAACAGTGGATAAACTGCATCTCAGAGAGAATTCAGCACTTTTGGAAGTTACATATTCTTTAATATGCCGTGGGTTAGAATATCATGAATAAAAATGACTAAAATTAAATTCAGACCAGCAGAGGATTACAGTCATCCTCATCATCTGGTGAAAACATATCACTGCCAAAGAAATCACTTTCAAAATGCACAAAAGTTTGTAAATTGCAATTTGACCCCATTGTACAAATTTCAATAGTCATCTGAAACATAGAAAGAACCCATTTAAAATAATTATGTTGATTCTCAATTGTGCATTCAAATGACATTTTCAGTTCCCAGATTGGGGATACGACAAGAACATATGCTGTAAAACCAGGATGAAAAGTTGAAGTGACTTATCAAATCTATTGTTAATTTTAAGATGCAGGTAAGGAAAATCTACCTCTTTAAGATGGCTAATCTGAAAAAAAAAATGATATGGTGATGTCTATACAGTTACCATATTAAAGATAAAATTAACCTTTATTCCAACGAAAGCTCCATGGAATTCTTTTAGGGTAGGAAAATAAATGTCACTCCCCATTAAAATGAAGCAAAGGCCTTATTTGGTCAAGGCAGCATGCATAATTTAATTAGATGCCCTAATATTCTGGAAAATGGCAGAAAAGGGCGGTTCAAATATATTTTGCAGTTCTGAATTTTAGAAGTATTACAGCGGGAAGACGTGTCTCCTTACAAAATGATTTATCATAGCTTAACTTCTGCTCGTGACTACAGAGGGGTCTTAACACTTTTCTTCTCCCTGAAACTGCAGAGCACGGGAGGACCAGGAGTGCATGGACGTCCAAGGTGAGAGGTGGAGGTCTGGATGAATTCCATAGCCAGGCTCTGAAGAGAACAAGGTTCGCAGCAATCTGGAATGAGTCAGGGCTGCAGGGGATGTGACTTTGGGGAAAAAGGGAAGAAGGAGAAAGAAAAGCCCTCGTCATTGGAATTCTTGGGGAGGGGATGACACGTTTGAGCTCACTTTTGTTTTTGTGAATATAAGCAAATAAGAAAAGTGATATCTTATTATTTGTAAAACCCTGAACATTTTGGCAAACCTTTAATTTAGGGATGAAACTCAGAATCAGATGAATCTGTGCTATCTGAACTTCCCTCCCTCCTGTAGGAGTTGATTTCCCTGTATTTCTGAGAGAGAATTGGTGAATGCGAAAAGATGTAGACGAACGATGGGTCATTGATAAGAAGCTCCCCAAAGAACGGAATGATGTTACCATTTACGGGCACCAGAAAACATCAAAAATCAAAAGGAACTCGTCCTAAGACAGCTGGGAGAGCAACGTTCCCTGGGGTTTGAGAACA
>NW_011439476.1:0-1986 GCF_000754665.1 Bison bison bison
CCCAGGTCTCCCACATTGCAGGCAGATTCTTTACCATCTGAGCCACCAGGGAAACACTTTGGGTGGTTAGATACCCTCCAAATAGAAGACATTTAAGAGAAAGCACTATTTAAGAGAAATGGCTCATCTTTAAAACGAACATGGAGGATTTACTCAAAACCCATAAAAACAGCAGCCTGATTTTGCAGTTTGCAATCCTCAGAGAAAGGATTTGGAGCAACTGGGAACAGATGTACACACTACATCTGAAAGGGGGAAAGGGCCCTAGGGAATTCAAAACAAAACAAAGAACACCTTTAAACGACATACCATATTATCTCAACTGCCTGCTTGGCCTAGATGCCAGTCTAAGAGACAGCCTTGCACCAGGGCAGCCTCTCTGGTTGGACTGACTCACCAGCACACCAGGTGAGACCACAGCCAAGAAGAAATGACCCAAAGTGTTAACATCCTCCTCACGGGCTAAATCCAAATGCAGTGAAACAAGCAACCTCAAGCAGCATACAGGAGTGTTTGTGGGAGGTGGGCAGTGGGCACTGAAGGAGTTTTCATGACAGCAAGCACCATGTGGGTGACATGCAGGGTTTGGCACAGACAGGTGCTTGGACACCTGAGACCAATCGGATGCCTTCCTTGGCGTCAAAATCCAACCTGAAAAACTTCATTATGCAGTCATGGGGTGGTGGCTTGAACTTCATTCTGTATTATTTTTGTTGATTTTTTTAATTTTTTTTTCAAACTGGTAGTCTTTTTTATAAATACAATTAAGAGAAATTCATCAGCAAATAATTGTTCTTCAAATAACTGCCTTCTTTGCCTCCCACTTCCCACTCTCTAGCCTCCATCGCCTTGTTTGCCATAGGGGGTCCTAAACTGACTGGAAAGAAAGAAAATTGACCTAAACTCTGGTTCCTATAAAATCTAAAGTATCTGTTGTACTAAAGCTACAACATTGAGTCACTAAGAATAATTTCAAATACCCTCAGAATATAGACAACACTGTGTTCTTCTTGGTTCATGATTAAGGGTTTCTGATACAGCTTTGCTCAACATTTTTAGTAAAACTGCATCGATATCAAAATTAACAATTATTCAAGATCACACTGCCAGAAACCAACCTTATGTTATTGAATGTAATCTTCCTAATGACTTAGATTTACTGTGGTGAGCACATTTTGTATTTACCATTTTCAAAAAGAAAATGTGTTTAATCTCCTATTACAAGGTAATTTTTAAAAACATCACAAAAGTCACACATGATTATCTAACTGCTCTCTTCCAAAGTACTGATGTAAACTTGCTATATGCATTCACGATGCTCCTGAAAATTTGTACGAAAACGTAAATTTAAAAAAATGAGTTAAAATTGTAATTTCAGAGGTGCTTTATCATCACGTCCTATTTATGTTCCACTTGAAATAAGAACTAATATTTTACTAAGTTTTTATTTCACCCAACCCACCATATAAATGTTCTGATAAGAAAATATTTTAAAAGAGCCCTAGGGTATAAAAGACTTTTTTCTTGCTATAAATAATTACCCTAACTATCTCTCTTTTCTAATAGAGCTCACAGTCTTGTTCAAGTGGTGTGCTCATCCCGTCCATAGTTTGACCCTGAACCTGACACGCAGATGCTGACGTGTGTGTAGCCATTCATCCCTCTGTGGATCAGCACACCTCACACACACACACCTGCAGTGTCCCTGTCTCCCCTGGGTGGCTGATGTGGCAGCTGTGGCTGCCCCAGGGAAGCCTGGTGGCTGTGACCCACACCCACAGGAGAAACCCCATTCCTGCAAACACTGGTCCTTCCTCCAGCACACATGCTGAACTCCTTGGGACACAAGAGTTTTAAGAAAGGCAATTCCAGGAGCAGAGTATTTGCATCTCCACATTTCTTCTCCATGGAGGTGAAAACACACACACACACACACACACACACACACACACACACACACACCCACACCCACACACACACACCCAC
>NW_011439477.1:0-1985 GCF_000754665.1 Bison bison bison
GAAGCGACTTAGCAGCAGCAGCAGCAGCAGCATCAACACTGTTATAAAAGTACTCATGTTCTTTGACTTAGTAATTCTAATTTGAGGGAATTTATCCTCAGGACATAATTTTGAAATACAAGTGGAGTTTTATGCACAAAGATGATAATCATGTCATTATTTATAATGGCAAAAGACTGCAAATAATCTAAATGTTCAATAATAATGGATTAAGTAGATCCTGTAATTCTACATGACGAAATTATGTCTATTACAAATTCTTGTTTTAATTTTTATTTTATATTAGAATATAATTAATTTAAAATGTTGTGTTAGTTTCAGGTGTACATCAAAGTGATTCAATTATACAAGTAATGTATCTATTCTTTTTCAAATTCTTTTCCCATTTAGGTTATTACAGAATACTGAGCAAAGTTCTCTGCCACCACTTCCAGTTCATTGATTCTTTCCTCCATTGTCTTCAGAGCCCATCTGCTGTTGAACCCTTTTACTGCACTTTTCAGTGTTGATCACATTGCTGTTGCTTTCCACTCACTGCCCGTGAGGAGCATAGGTGAGGACCCTATAGGCAGAGTGAGAAGAGCAATCTCATTTGCACAAGGAATGTTGGTCTCAGCTGCCATCACCATATTGATTGGTGGCAAAAAGTACATTGATTGGGAAGGTCTACAGGCTTTTCAGAGCAATGGTTTTTAAAGTTGTCAAAGGAGGACTTCCTTGGTGGTCCAGTGTCTAAGACTATACATTCCCAGTGCAGGGGGTCTGAGTTCAATCCCTGGTCAGGGAACTAGATCCCACATGTCGCAACTAAGAGTTCACATGCCTCAGTGAAGATCCTGCATGCCTCAACCAAGATCTGGCACTGTCAAATAAGTAAATAAATAAAATATTAAAAAAAAAACAAAGTCCTCCAAGAAGATTGGAGAATTTATCTCAAGGACGCACTGACCCATGGCTAGGAGCCTGTGTAGGGGATGGGGTGACTACCTTGGGTGCCAGTGGCAAGAGGTACAAAGTATAAAAACTGCCTGCTGCTACCGCTGGCACTCCAGGTACCATAGACAGGAGGAAGCAGCATGTTTGGGATGTGAATACACGGTAGGCAAAACATGGGTCCACATGCATGGCTCAGTCCAGTGAGTTCAATCCAGAGGGTCAGCTCCAGAACCTGAACTCATCCTGTTCTGATGTAAGTGAGAGTTATCCACATCCTTATGCCAGGACCATTCTGGTGCCTAGTCTTCCATGATCCTGCAAAGGGGGACCTATGCTGGACAATAAGAGCAATTTCTTATCAGATTTCCTCCTGGAACTGGTGCCCAGCCATGTGGGTCTGGGACAAACACACCCCAGGCTTAAGTTCCAGAGCTCCTCAGAATATCTGCTTGGCCCTCTGTATAGGGGAGAGGGACAGACAGAGTCTTGGAAATGAGACCAGGTGATGGGATCCATGTGGTTCCCAGTTCAGGATCAGGACACCTTTGCCAGGAAGCATTATTGATCAGTTCCAGGCACTTGAGGTCACTAAAGAATACGATCTGCTGAGATTCTTTACCTGTGTCTGAGGGCAAAACTGATCCCAGGTTTCAGTTCTGATTCATTCCTGACTGACTGTGTGTCTTTGGACAAGTCACTGAATATTGCTTGACTTCTGTCCCATCATCTATAAGATGAAGTGATTGACTCAACAATCAGTCATGTAGTCTAAAGACTCTGCAACCCTGTAAGTTTATAGAAAAGTAGAGATAATAAAGTCTAAGTAAAAGTCTAGGCATGAAGACATGTTTGAGAAAGAAAAATTGTTAATTAACTTTAAAAGTCCCAATCTTGTTAGCACTTAGTAATCAGTAGAGTCTTGCTTTCAGTTAGTTAATTTGAATTCTCTGTTTCTCACCCCTGGGCTGAGTGGAGGTGAAGACAAAGTTATGGAATGAACACTTCAGAAGTCTAGTTTGAGAGATTCTTTTCCTTAAAAAAAAAAAAAA
>NW_011439478.1:0-1984 GCF_000754665.1 Bison bison bison
AGTCGTGTCCGACTCTGTGCGACCCCATAGACGGCAGCCCACCAGGCTCCTCCGTCCCTGGGATTCTCCAGGCAAGAATACTGGAGTGGGGTGCCATTGCCCTCTCCGAAGAATTAAAGGAACTACTTTAAAAAATTAGGTGGTAAAGATTATAATTAGCATTATCATCAATTCTGTTGCTTATTGATTCTTTATTAGGTAGGGAAGTACAAATATAGTTTCAATCTAAAATAAGAATTCTAATTTGTATCTAATCATAAGCAATTCAAGCATTTACCTTAACGATGGCATTTTTTGCCTCATATGTAGCAAAATAGGGTTGTTCCAAAAGCCAAAGTGACGTAAGAACGGCGGCTGTCGAGGTCTTTACACGAATGACAGGACTATACTCACAGGACGGCCCGGTGAGTCCAGAGTCGCAGAGCAGCCTTTTATCAGACCATCTTATCATCCATTCCAGAAGCCTTCTTGTACTGCCACATGTGTTATTTAGTGCTACAGGAAGATCTTCTTGCGGGTTAATATCACTGCACTGAATTGCTTTGAAAGCGCATCTTCTAGTTTCAGTGGATTGGGGAATGCACACACTATGGTTTGACAGTCTCTGTATTAAAGTTTTCTCTGCATTGTCATCTGGTATTCTATAAACTGACTTCTGTTTTAAACCGAACAACCCACTCTTCCCTTCATTTTTATTGACTTCATTCAGAGGGTTCTTGGAAAAATGCCTGATCCCTTGATTAGCTAGTACGGAAGCTGAAAGTGACTGGTTTTCTGATTTTTCACACTCATCTGACTCAGGAGCAACAACAAAGCAGGAGCCGGCTCTGAACACATTCTGGCTTTTGGTTCTGCTGTGACGTCGTTTTAATGTTGTATGTACATCAAAAAGTAAAGAATTAAGTTCACGTTCTCTAAGATGTCCAGAAAAACTAGTTAGAAATGGAATGCCAGCATCCTTGGAACCAAGTAGGTCTCTTTCAAGAACATAACTCAAGAAGAGTTCAAGGAATTTAATATATTCGTCATCGTCACGTTCAAATTCCCAAACACCTATTACAGGAAGTGCATTTTGTAATAACTTTTCACAATCTTCTTTTCTTTTAGGGTTTTCCTTTTGATTATATATTTTCTTTTTACCTTTGGGCTTACCAGTCAATGTTAATTCCATGTGATTTGGGGCACTTCTGTAGCAAAATTAAGTTTGAAAAGACAAATTAAAGATCATTTAATCACTAAAACTGATTGACAATAAAGACTCTCTCCACTGTTTAAGTCATACCTATCATTTTTTAATGCCTTGACTACCTGTCTTGTAAACGAGGGAGCTGGACTAAATAATCTCTAAACACTTGTTAGAACCGAACATTCAGAGTCCAAAAAATATAACAGTAATATCAAAAGAGAAATCTGATATTAAAAAAGACTAAAATGTGTTCAAGGAAATTTCACTATTAAAAAAAAGACTTTTTCTGGGCAAAAAAAAAAAAGGTCCTCTAACAGGTCAGAATTTAGGAATACAAAATCAGTAACAATCACAAGCCACCAATACACATCTTAGTCTACGGTTTCCAGTTTCTCTCTTGCATCTGTCCCTTTCAGCTTCCCTGTGTGATGAGCAAGGAGGACTGCCCTCAGGATTCTTTAGCACACAAAAGCCAGGTATTTTTTTCTAAACACTTTCTGCTGCTATGAAACCTGTTGGGCAGGCACCTAACCATAATTACTCTTAAATCTGTTTCTTTTCAACATAGTTCTTAGGGAGAACACAAATCCCTAGTTCCCTCAATAAAATAAATAAAGGTTCCAGTTAGGCACCTGGGCTGAACCCACTGTATCTCTTCTTATTAAGACTGCATAGCAAGCAGCCTCCGAGGTGTTCCTGTGCTAACACTGCAGCTGTCTGCTGGAGCAAGCACACCATTCGTGTTACTTCTAGCTACCGTCTAAGCAGATGTTTCAAGTAGACACCATTTCACCTAAA
>NW_011439479.1:0-1980 GCF_000754665.1 Bison bison bison
GACCCCATGGACTTCAGCCTACCAGGCTCCTCCGTCCATGGAATTTTCCAGGCAAGAGTACTGGAGTGGGGTGCCATTGCCTTCTCCTTGCTATATGGCCTAGGAAAGGATATTCTGACCTTTACGTGCAAGAGGCCTCTTGCCCAGATGTGGTGCTGAACTCTTCTCTTAAACTATCTCCAAACCAGGATAAGTGGGAATGAGACTTCAGATGAATCCCCTAGACCAGGTGTAGGAAGGAAACCGCCAGGCCTGGCACTTAGGGACACAGACTGGGGAAGAGCCAGAGAAGGGCTGAACAGGGAGTCCCAAGCATGAGAGAAATATAATTTCATATTCCTGACACTATAGTCTATCGCTGAAAGAGGAACACAACACTTCTCCTGCTACCCCCACCCCTCCCCTTACAGTAGGGTCTGCTCACTGGAACTCTGCCTTGGTGTCTTCTGGGAAGGAGAGGTAACCCCGGAGGTAACAACTCCAATAGTGAGATGTGGCATCCAAAAGAACGGGCTCTGGGGCGGGACCTCTAATGGGGGGCCAGACCTGGAAAAAACTCCAGTGGGTCCAAGAAAAGCAGGGTGTGGAATAGCCATCTAAGCCCATTGAGAATCAAGAACAGAGGTTAGATGGATCAGGAGATGGCGGTGACTGGGCAACTGCAGCATTGGGCCCAATTTCATGGACCAAACTCTGCTAGACATGGTTTATAGCAGGAGAGACAAGGTGTGTTTGGACAGAAAATCTGACCCAGGTGGACTCCTGGTTAGGCAGAAGCAGCTTGGCCAAGGGCTGCAGAGGCCCTCTTAGGAAAAGTCTGTAGTCATAAGTCTTGGAGGCCAGGGGTAAGGGGTAGAACCTGGCTGCATGGGAGGGGTGTACATATGTGTGGGTTATAGCCTGAGATAGTATTTATATAATTCTTTTTAAAAGATATAAAGTATCTCAAAAAATAGAAGGGCTGATGGAGATCTGAGGGGGATAGTCCTCTTTAAGACACACCTTGACATCACCATGGCCCAAGGTGGGAGCTGTGGCTCAGCCATGGCCCTGGAGCCCAGATCTTGGAACACAAGCAGATTAAGGTTGTGGAACACTCCTTGCCTCCTTTGTGTTGGCCACTGGCCTTTGGCTTTTCCACTCTGTCCCAGCTTTCAAGATACTGAAAAAAGGGTACTTGCCTTGGGGCTGTAAAAGAGGCTGTGACTGGGTGGTGGTAAGGAAGGTGGCTCCAGAAGGTGGCCTGCTCTCTAGTAAGACCTGAGCCTTCTGTAAGAGTCATGGATGTGCCTGTGTGGGTGTGAGGCTTCTGCTACCTGGTATCTGCCCACTGAGGAGCTAGGGGCACCTTCTTCTTGGATGTGGCCCTTCAGTCTACCTGTAGGCAGGTGCCAGACAATGAGACCCAAGGAAGCAGGGCCCACAAGACCCACTACAGCAACAGGGGAAGCCCCAGATCCATGTTCTCCTGTGACCAAGCCTGGGCCTGTCTTCTCTGTACAATTCAGGGACTGGGTGCATGAACCAGGTCTCTCGCAGCTGTAAAAGGCTAGGCCTGATTATTAAACAGAAAAAGGATACTGATGATAAGAAACACCTATTGAATGCTTGTTATTCAATATGTGATTGAAACAGGTATTGAATGTTTGGTAGTGCCAAAAACCCATTTTAAGTGCCTAATCAGTGAGTTAATATACATAAAATAGAATAGTGCTGGGCACATAGTAGTGCTATGTAAGTAAAAATCCTCATAACAACCCTTGAAGGTACTCTAATTATCTCTGCTTTCCACATGAGGAAACAAGCCCAGAGAGTTTGCCCTACTTGCCTAAGCTCACACAACAGTTCAGTGGAAAAAATTTGATAGGAGGCAGTCTGTACCTAGAACCTATTCACCTCTTTGAAAAAATCTCTGAGTTAGCAAGCGGTCAATTTCCCCTTCCCAATTTGGTAGCAACTAGTCAGCTTATGACTTTTCCC
>NW_011439480.1:0-1976 GCF_000754665.1 Bison bison bison
CTCCAGTATTCTTGCCTGGGAAATCCCATGGACAGAGGAGCCTGGCAGGCTACAGTCCATGGGGTTGAAAAGAGTCAGACACGACTGAGTGACTGAGCACAGCACACCCACATAGTTGCTTGAAAATGTTAGCTTTTGCTGTACAATGAAGTGAATCAGCTGTATGTATACATATAACCTCTCCCTCTTGGGCCTCCCTCCCATTTCCCCTCCCACCTCCCACCCCTTTAGATCACCACAGAGCAGTGAGTTGGGCTTCCTGTGCTATATAGCAAGATAGCATAGGAATTTCACAGTATCAACAAGGTCTGGCTGGTCCTGGCTCCAGGTGAGTCTGTGAGTGCTCTGCTGAGTGACAATCGATGAGCCACAGAGGAAGTGGGATAATTTATAGAAAAGGGTGACAAGGAACGACCTTCAGCATCTTTGTTTAATAACATTACCTTCACAAGCTGCAATCCTTTAGTTTCACAGATACCAGTGGCAAGACTTGAATGAATTTTATCTGAATTTCTGCTTTATTTATTTCCCTGCTAGCTTCATTTCTAAAATCACCTTTGCTGAATGACAACTCAATCAATTCAATAATATGCAATTTTACACAGTAGGAACCTATTCCCATACCCCCCTTCATATTTAAAATTGGCGGCTGCTTCCTTGAATAGCCTATGTGTGTTTCAAAGCCAAGTTATTTTCATCTCCAGACCCCCGAGGGGGAATGACACTGTGAGATAGACAGAGTCCTGACTTGAGGTTGAAGATGCTCCCCTCTTCCCTTTCTTTTTTCACATGCATCTCTCGTTCATCACAGCCTGAGCTGCCAGCTCACGTTCAATTTCCCATCAGTTCGGTTGTGTTAAGGAATCATTGGCTTGATGGGCTTCATTTTAGAAGCTTTCTGAGATGCTTGGCTTTTTCTTACTTTGTTTCCCATGCTTTTTGGAATCTTGCCAGGGTAAATGAAGGTAAAATGAACGTGTATATTTTGGCTTTGTTTTCCACGGCTGGGTAAAGTGATGGACAGGATTATATTACTAGAGGAATTAAGGAGGATATGGGCTGCACACGTTGGTTGATCCACAGAGTCTGTGAGTAATGAACTGGAAAAAAAAAAGCTGCTGATTGAAAATTTGAATCATTAAAAGCTTTGAAATCAACAGCTTCTCTTAGAATTTCAATCTTCTGTGATTTGCTTAGAGTCAGTGCGGCAATGGTCTGAGCCATAGGCCACATTGTCAATCACAGTGAGCAGGGTTTGCTCAGGGCCTCTGTTGTTTCAGAGATTAAACACTTTAAAAAGCTACAGTAACTCTTCTAGGGCACTGGCGTGGTCATCATGGTATAGTGCTCCCTGGACTTTCACTGATTTAGAATTCACATTTTCCATTATTTGTAAATGACCCTCCAGGTTCAAAATATAATTTGTATTCTTATTGAAGCATGAATCAGAATTGCGCTTGCTGGCTGGGATGCTGGGGTGCAGTGGTAGATTGCATGGCTGGCCTAATGCTTTGCCCTCGCCACTCAAGGAAAAAACGTTTTTCACTTTTTGTATATACATATCATGGGGGAAATGATGTGATATAGTGGTTCTTTGTGAATTGAGGGGATTCATAGGGATATTGGAAAGAATTACTCATGAGTGTCAGGCTGTACTGTCAGTATGTCTTATTGTAATGAGATCAAGTACAGCAATGCTTTTCTCATCTGTGAATGACTTATCTGGACATTAAGAAATAACTTATTTTGTAATCAGCCTGTAAAGAAACGGGCTGCTGAGAAGACAATATAGATGTTCCCACAGCCATCCACACTAAAACGCATGCTCTTAGCTCAAAGATGATCTCCTCAAGCCCTCATCCAGATCTGCCCTCTGCCCTTTTAGACTTAGATTTGTCTTCAGGTGCAAAGAGTTGAACCTAAGATGCTCATGGCATCTGTGTCTTCTTTGTGGCTCACATGGGCTCGTTTATTTC
>NW_011439481.1:0-1976 GCF_000754665.1 Bison bison bison
GTCACAAAGAGTCAGACACGACTGAGCGACTTTCACTTTCAAAATGGTAAAACTGGTGTATGAGGTTTCGTACACAGAATTTTCATCCTCCATTCCTTGTTATGGGCACAGTATCCTCAAGTGGGAGGTGTCATTCCCATTTTAAACAAGAAAAAGAAACCCCCAAACCTGAGATGCGGGAAGAGGCTCTGTGATTGCCCTAAACCACATAGCAGGTGGAAGGCTGGAACCCCGGGTGAGCTGCCGTCCTGTTCTGGCTGTGTCCCCTGTCGCCTTTATAGTGTCTAAAGAAAGGTGCGGTCTTTAAGGAGGATGAAGTTGCTGAGATGGTCTAAGAGAATGGTAATATTTTTGTTTTTATCAAGTCTAAAAAGGAGATGATTCCTCGAGCACAGATTTATTACCTATTTAATTTTTTATAAGATGGAGAAATCAGTTGCTGAGTTGTATTAAATTCAGTCTCTGTTCAGCTTGCTTTTTAAAAGAATTTTTAAAATTGAACATGGTACATGCATAATATGCCTAGGTCACCAATCTGTATTTCCTTTAATACCCTTCATATGGGGGGAAAAAAGCCTTTTATTACTGTTGTACCTCCTGATGGAGAAGGCAACTAAAGAACCAAAGCTTTTAAGAAGTGTAACACAGATGGATTCCTCTAAAAATGGTGAAGCAATGAAATAACTTTTTTTGGTTGACAGGTGAACCAAAGTTCTTTTAGAAGGGAAATAAATGGGGGGTTATTATAATAAAATAAAAAATAACTTTATCGCATTGACCCAGGTACAGATGAGTCGACCAAGGCGAGAGAGAACTCAAGGGACGCGTCTTTTACAGCAGAGATGGAATTAAAACATAGTGCGGGTGGGGTGGACTATTCAGTAAGTGGAAAAAAAGGAATCCTTGAATTAAAACATAGTGCGGGTGGGGTGGACTATTCAGTAAGTGGAAAAAAAAGAATCCTTGATATAAATGAACAAACGAAAGAAGTTGAGTTTTCTTATGGAAAGAATCTGATTCCTATTTTATTCCGTATGAATCCTAGGTGGGTTAAAATCTAAATGAGGACAGTAAATCATTAAGGTTTTCATAGACATGTAGAGAAAAATCTCTATAACACCAGTGTAGGGAAGGGTTTCTTAAATAAGGCATGACGGGGAAAAACTCTTTTTTTAACTATGAAAGAACACTGATGGCGAGACGTAAAAGGAAAGACCCACCCCGGTTACTTTCCTTTCTTTGTAGGCACTCAAGAAGCAGCCTAACACGTGTACCCAAGGAGGTACATAGACGAATTGGTGGGGACACGGGTGAATCAGTTACAGTGTTTTTGTTCAATGAAATACCAAATAAGTCTCAAAGGAATAAATAGATTTACATATGTATATAAACACCGAGAAATCTTGGAAGCTGAGTGGAAAAGGAAGTGGCAAAGTGATGCTAATTTTATATATAGCTCTATATTGAATACTTACAGTTGCAAGTATCAAAAGAATAAAAAAAAACATGAATGAGAAGAATAATGCACTGATATCTGCTTTTTGGTTTTGGAGGAAAGAAAAGATAATGTGAAAAGGAGACTAGCTGTGGCTTTCTCAGTGTGAGTGTTTCGTAAATATATACGTGTATGTATGAAAAAATTGAAAGCTACTGTGACATATGTTCAGTTTGTGAGCTGTGTTTAGGAGAAGCTGTCATATGATTTGTTGTACTTTTAAAAATTCTGGTTTTATTCTGTGCTTCACATTTTAGAATAAAATAGAAAGAACATCAGTTCTACTGAACACCACTTTGCCTTTGACCTGGGTTTGCTGTGGGTGGTGGGTCCCAGCCCAGCTTTTGGAGTCTGACCCCATTATCAGCCTTTGAGAGCAGCATCTCTCCCGCTGCTATCTGTCCTGCAGCCTCTGTGGGGTGATTGTTCACCGTCCTGGAAAAAAAACAACAACATCGCTCAGTCGCTAAGTCATGTCTGA
>NW_011439482.1:0-1969 GCF_000754665.1 Bison bison bison
ACATTTTCAAATTTTCTAACTTATCTTTATTCCTTCTGTCTTCCTATGTGTGTGTGTGTGTGTGTGTGTTAGTCACTCAGTCATGTCTGACTCTATGTGACCCCATGGACTGTAGCCCACCAGGCTCCTCTGTCCATGGAATATTCCAGGCAAGAATACTGGAGTGAGTTGCCATTCCCATCTCCGGGGGAATCTTCCTGACCCAGGGATTGAACCCGAATCTCCTGCATTGCAGGCAGACTCTTGACCATCTGAGCCACCAGGGAAGCCCAGATAGCACCTATCTGTCTTCCTAAATACCACATTCTCCCATTGATCATTACTTCCCACTTGATGCATACACTATTTTTACATGTTGGTTGAATGAATAAACAAATCAATGAGTAAATGAATGGCTGTGATAGCATCTATGGAGCCTAGGGTTTTAAGGAATGCTTTGCAGCTTATACATGTATGATGAACCATCCAGGATAACTTTTCATATAGAGAATTATAATTTCAATTTTAACTATAATCAAAGGTAATTATTTTAATTGACATAGTTATACCTTTGAATTATTCGATACTAATAATCACCTATATTTTGTGGTTTCATAAGCTTTCTGTACTAATTTTACATATCTACTAATAAGATAATCATCTGTAAGTTATATATCACATACATTGTATAATTGTTTTGTGGAGATTTTCTATAAGATATATTTTGGAATTGGAATCTTGTAGAAAATCCTCATTAATTTTGTGATTGTTTGGCCATATAAAAGTTGCTGATAAAACCTTTTTATGTGAGTTAATCCTAGCCAACTGTACAAAGTGCTACTGAATTAGTATAGTGTAAGTATTGATTGATGAGTGTCAAGCATCTAATAGCTAATCCATCTTAAGATGAATTTATAGGCTTTGAAAATCCCAATTTCTGATGTTCAGGTTTTAAAGAGCTGAAATGTAATTTGAAAATGAAACAAAGTAAAAGACATATTGGAAAAAAAATTTTTTTAAGTTTGGTGTTAGGAAAGAAATAATGACTAGCTCTCATTTTTTATGTTATCTACAAAATTATGTGTCTTCATACACTTTAAGTAGAAAACTCTTTTAAATTTTGTTTTCATTTTACTTAACTTTTATCTGAAGAGTTAAAGAGTTAGAGAGGGTTGTTCATGTTTTAAGATTTTATAGAGAAGCTCTGTGCGTTCACAGCCTTTGCACTTCAAGTCTCCATTATATGCTCAATCTAGATCGTATCATGCACACTGTCCCTGCTTTTCCAAAATACTCCTATATGGTAACAGAGAGAAACAGTGACTATATGAGCTCTGGGAAATAATTTGTTAACTTGATAACTACCCTATGCCCCTATATATTGCCTCAATGCTAATGAAATGAATTGGGTAAAAGGATACTCTCCTCAAGGCACTTTTTCACATTTCAAAAGATAGTTTCCAATATGTGTTTGCATTTGTAGATGTATGGCATTTTTAGGATCTTAAATACATCTCTACTTTTTTTAGGACCTTAAATACATGACTCTACTAGTCATAAAAAAGATATATTTATTAAAATTTATTTTTATAAGTTTCTTATATTGACTTTAGTTACAGCTTTATAGATTAAAAAACAGGAAATAGGAAAGTGGAAATAGTAATTTTAAATACACAGAATATATTGTCTTTTATATTGTAATTGAGATTTAGTTTGAAATGAAATTGTTCTTTTATAGAATTAACAGTTCTAGAAAAATACAGGAAAGGTATCTTAATGTTATATATTACTCAGCTTTCTGATACTCAAACAGTCAAGGTAATCTAGTTTAAAACTGCCACTTTTTCAAATTATTGACTCAAGAACACATACTGAATTTACTTATTATAGATTCAACATCTTAGAGAAGAATGAAGAGTTGAGATTTCTGGGGGTTTTATGGGGATTTCTTGAGATTTCTGGGGATTACTGAATTGAAGATCTAGTAAGG
>NW_011439483.1:0-1967 GCF_000754665.1 Bison bison bison
AAAGAACACAGCTTTCATGTTTATTCATGTATTTCTATATTACTCTAATTTTATAAAGAATAAACATATTAATTTACAGTTAAAGATATTTTAATTATAAAAGTGTTTAAGAACACGTTAATGCAAGTTAGGATGATGTTATAATCCCTAATCAAATACTCTGCCAGAAAAAGCAACCCTTGGGAATCAGCTGAAACAAACATATGGGAAAAGTTTATAATTTTTCTAAGACTACTCCAAAATAAATAAGCAACATGCTGATCCTGATTCACGTGACAAAATCAAATACATAAACTGAGAGCATAAACACTAGTATCAATCACTGCATATATATAATATATAATAAGAGTTATGATCACTTTGCAATGAAAATAGTTTTAACAGACAGCTACAACAATCATAGCCTGATGATTGAAATTATTCCACAACCTGAAAGAAGCTAACACTGTTCATTACTGAAATAATTTAAGCACATGCTCTTTATGCTCTACTCCTGTAAGCTAGATGAATACTTCACAACCAAATACCATCACACTGACTTAGTTTTTTCACAAACGTAAGTGAAATGTTTATGAGCTGACTGATTTCTTTTAAACCCATCAATACGTTGTAAAATCCCTAGATACATGCTAATTTGCATGACCTGATTCTGAGGAACATTTATTCATTTTTTGGAATTTAGTAACAAACACATCTGCCTTGCCTGATGAAATAATGAGCTTCCTTATTCCCAAGTGACAATTATATTTGTTTTCAAGTCTCAAAAGACAGAGGCTCAAAGCTAAATTTAACACCCAATTCTGGAAGCAAAAATTATGGTAATTATTATCTTTTTCTCCTCTTACAATCTTATATTTTTATTCTTATTGGCATTACTTCATATGTCTTTTACTGTAAATCACTTTAAATTCTTTTAGGAAGCAGACTATCAATTAAAAGTAATTTTAAACAATGTCATCTATAAAGAACCTTACTCAGTTTTACACATTTTACTAGTTAAAAGACAGAAGTTAAAACCGTTGCTTATCAATTAAATGCTTATAAGGCAACCAGGGGAAGCTGGAAAGGATAATGTTTAAAGTTGCAGCAGGTCCCTTTACCTGTTTGGGAAAACAATGATAACAGGAAAGGGACAAACTATAGAGTTTCATTCTTCCTAAAGCAGCACAAGAGAATAATAATACTTTCCCAGATACAAAAAGAAGATAAAAGGTTAAGCAGCAGTCTCGTTACAGAGCACTAAGAAGAAATAAAACCAGTTTGCAAATTCTGACAAAACACAAAAAGACAGCTAATGAGCAGAATAGGATCAAACCATAACTAAACCAAAATGAAGCAAGAACTTTCAGCTATCAACTGGAGCTGAGTAAATAAGTCCGTTAACGCCCTGGTGGGGGGAGTCCACTCTTGAGTTCTTACACCTGTATAAGGACATTGGGGGTTATATAAAATGACAGAACGTATCTCTCGAAGTTTAGTGAGAGAAGAAATTATCTGTATAAATATAAAGATCTCTACACTGATACAATTTTTTACTTAAAATATATTCAAAAGCTAATACTAAGAAAGAAGCAAAGAGTATGTACTATATGATTCTATTTACCTAACAATGAAAAGCATAGAAACTAACTTATACTATTAAAAGTAAGGACAGCAGTTATCCTGGAAGTGCAGAGCAGGGTTAGTTACTGAAAGGGGCACCAGGAGGCTTCAAGGGCTTTGTCAATGTTGTTTCTTATTTGGGTGCTGGTTACACATGGTGTATTTATTTTTTGAAAATTCACTGAGCTGTATACTTGTGGTTTATACACCTTTCTTTATGTATATTTTAATAATATTTACCCCCAAAGTTATCATTTAAACTGGATAATGAGTTTGAGTAAACTCCAGGAATTGGCGATGGACAGGGAGGCCTGGCGTGCTGCAGTCCATGGGGTCGCAAAGAGTCAGACACGACTGAGCGACTG
>NW_011439484.1:0-1966 GCF_000754665.1 Bison bison bison
AAGGTGTGCATGGGAACACTCTCTCGGTGGATGACTTCTCCAAGGCCGCTGAAGGGGCCTCCTGCAGGAAGGAGATAAACCAGCCAGTTGTTTATCTGTGTGCTTTTGTTTTCCTGCCTGACCTTGAGCTCCAGGGTCCCACAAGTGCTTGCTAGCCATGGGAACCTTAGTTACACTTTAAAGTCAGAAATGTTGCTGTACCTGTGCTCTATTAGAGAGGGGAACCTGGAGTCAAATGCCTAAGACTCTGTGCCAACAGTCCCTTCTCTACTTACCTTCCAGTAGTAAGATGCACTGTTTCTGCAGTGTTTGCACTAGCTCATCATCCAGCTGCAGCTCCTGGAGTCGACTCAGCAGTTGCTCCTCATTACGGCACACCTTGTCCTGTGCATAGAGGCCTTCAGGCATCACCCTCTGTTGACCCATCCCCATCAGAGCAACTTCCATGGCCAATGACAGGTAGGACTCACTGCTGTTTGGGCAGCCTGCAGCCACAGGGACATGCTGGTACACAGGGGGTCTGCTTTCATTCATATCTGAGGACAACAGGGCACCAGATTTGTTAGGTCAGGCCCCATGGATTTTTGTGCCTCTCCCACCAATGCACACTTTGGGATACAGCTTGGTCAATAACTAACACAAAGAAGCTAAATAAAAAACCAGAACAGTAATATACTGAAAATAAAAAATAAAAATATACTAAAAAATGTTATACATGGTTCTAAAGATTAACTCCTTCCTAAAATATGAACTGGCTAGGCCAGCTGGAAAAAAAATACAGTCATACCAGTCTTCTGTTAGAATGTTATGTAATACTACAATGATCTATTTTTGTGTCTTTCTTCATTAGAATTTAAGAACCTTCTAGGAAGGGACTTTATCATTTTGCCTTAGGTATCTCCACTGTCTGGTATGTGTAAGGAGCTAAATGTCTGTGGTGAATAAATCCCAAGTACAACCTCAGGTTCTTAAGATGTAAGTGTCATTGTGCAGATGAAAGAGACCAAGGATGATGATTCCTTTTTCAGGGGATAAGAGGGAAGATACAGTAGCCCTGTCTCACATTGAAACCACCTCTTGTCTCTCTACCCAGAGATATTGGAATCCATCCAGTTAAACTATTACTTTTGTGATATTTGCAACTTTAATGTTATTGTTACTTTTTATGCTCCACCTTTGGGTTCTAAGTTTCAGGAGGAGAGCACAGATCTAAAAGCCAGAGTCTTAATTTCTTTTCTTTCTCCCATTACCCATTTCATAAATGTTTAAGGGAAACTATTAAAAGAGAGTTATTGCCCTAACTGCTGTTTTCAGGAACTTGAAAGGCCAGTAGAGACACTTGTAAACAAATTTTATGGCAGTGTGCTAAATACTGTAATATATGCATGTTTACAATACAGTGATAGCATAAAGGAAAAAAGAATCAATTTTGTCTCAAGTCCCTGTTAATTTGAGACTCTACTAAATTGCCTCCCTTTTATTTCTCTTTTGTAAAATTGGTACAAAACCACCACCAGGGAGAATGTTCAAGGGAAACATGAAAGTATTATGTAATTGCAAGGGATACACACACTGCTGATGCAAGTTCTTTTACACTTCCAGACTGTTTTGAGGACCCGGCCTCTGACTTCTCAAATCCCTCTGGTCCTTTTTGTTCCCTTTGGATTACTCTTCAGACATTCACAAGGTAGGAAAGTGACAGGAGCAAAGGAAAGCTGAAGCTGGCAAGGCAAAATGGGTGAACAGGACAGAGCCAGTCCACAGAGTGGGGAAGGAAGATAAGAAAGGAGCAGTCCCAAGGAAACCGCTCAGGGGAGGTCCAGTTTAGATAAGGGAACAAGAGGGGTAAAACAGACTCTGTCATGGAAAAGAAGAGGGCTCCAAAGGGTAGTCTGGGCTTCCCTCAGGCTGACCCCTGTACCTGACACTTCCAGATAGCCATCATCATTCAGGCGGCAGGCCTCAG
>NW_011439485.1:0-1966 GCF_000754665.1 Bison bison bison
AAAAAAAAAAAAGTCTAAGCAATTAAATCGTGTTTTCTTGCTTTGTCTTTATATATATACACATATACACATACATACATACATACAAAGCTGAGTAGCCCAGCTGTGTATGAAAATAGTGCAGAGAAACTGAAGAGTTAATTAGGTTTTTTAATGGGGATAATAATAGCACCCTGAAACATATAGGATAAAACTGCAGTGGTTATCAATCTTCATGATAAAATGATCTGCAGCTAGGAGTGAGGAAAGGTATTTGGCCATCCTATGCAGTTTTTAATGGATACAAAAGAACACAATTTTCATTTATATTCTAAACATGCAGCTCTTATGGTCCCACAAGTACTTGGAAACCCGTAGACATCTCCTGCATTCTTTAAGAAGAAAAGCTATAGAAGACAGAATAACGAACTCCTCCTCTACCTGAAGGCATTCATGTCGTAATCCCCCAAACTGGGAATAAGTTCCCCTACATGACCAAAAACAAAAAAGACTTTACAGATGTGATTAAGTTAAAGGTCCTAAAATGAGATTATCCTGGATCATATGGATGGTCCAAAATGTGATCACAAGGGTCCTTATGAGAGTGAGTCAGAAGCATCAGAGACTGAGAACAAATAGAAGAATGAAGAGAGGTTGGAGTAATGGGTTGTGAACTGGAGGAAGGGGCCAGGATGCAAGAATTCCAAGAGGTCTCTCCTGCTGCTGCTGTCGCTTCAGTCGTGTCCGACTCTGTGTGACTCCACAGATGGCAGACCACCAGGCTCTCCCAAGCTGAAAAAAGTAAAGAAATGGATTCTCCCCTAGAGCTTCCAAAAGAAACATAGCTCTGCTTACACCTTTATAATAGGCTATAAGGTCATTTTGGACTTTTGAGCTCCCAAACTGAAAGATAATAAACTTGTATTGTTTTAAGCCACAAAGTTTATGGGAATTTATCACAGAAGCATTAGGAAATACATATTCGAGATAAAACTAAATCATCAGATGAAATGACTATTATTGTTCCAAGAAAGAGAGATCATTTTCTTTTAAAATCATTAACATCTACCTATAATTTATTTCTGGATTGAATAAATAGTTTTAACCAGCTCTCTTTTTAATCAAAGTCATTTCAACTATCTTCAAGAACTTTGTGTTTACCATTTTAGGTATCACAATTTCCTCACATGACCACATAAAGGAATCCATTTGGAAATTCACCCAAGTAACAGGTAAAACCCTAAATCCTGAGCATGGTACATAAGCACACAGTTGGTACTCAGTAAATATTTGAAAATGTTGTCATTATAATTTTGCAAGCTTAAATTATATGACATTTTATTTTCTCATAATACCATATTTTTTAAATCAAGAATTCAAGCTTAATTTTTCAAAAGGAATCATTATCCATACAACATTCTAAAAATTATATGCTTGCCTGCTGTATCAATTTAGGAAGATAGACATTCATGAAGCAGAATAACACAGAAACCAAATCACATCTAACTTTGTATAATGTTATAATAACTATTTAAATATGATTTCCTTTTTAATGGCACTTTAATCAAAAGCTAGTTGGGGGTTACATTTTTCACAAGCATCTTTTGGTCATCTGGATGTTTCAGTATGATAAACTAAATTCTATTCACCAATATTTTGTGTCCCTCCTCGAAGCAAGATTAGGCTTGTTACCACATAAAGTAGGTGCTTCAGCTAATAAACTGTGAACAGAAGTGAGGCAGTCACTTCCCAGAAGAATGATTAAGAATCAGCCCATGCGTCACCATGCTCTTCCTACTCTCAATGACTGGCAGTGGCTGTTCAGACAGCCTGCATGCCTGAGCAAAGCCTCCAGCTGATTCACATAAAATGCAGCAAGGGAGCAAGTCTTTAAGGTTTGGGAGGCATATGTTGTAAACTGCTGAGATTTGGAGAGTCTAGGATAATCTACGGAGAAGGCAATGGCAGCCCACTCCAGTACTCTTGC
>NW_011439486.1:0-1964 GCF_000754665.1 Bison bison bison
AATTATGAGATTTACATACATTTCTCTAAAAAGTGATTTTCACAGACTTCTGTACCTTGAACTCTAATTTTGCAGTCTAGCTTTAAATCTGACAACCCATGTAGCAGAAAGTCCAGTATTCTCTATTGGGCATATCTATAGCACATATTATAAGTACTGAACTGATATTCAGCATCAATGAATCACTTTCCAAAGGAATGAAAGGCACCAAATCAGCCAGCTGCTTATGAGGCAAATACTTAAAAGCTGCACCACAAAAATCAGCCAAAGACACGAGTGCACTGGGCACATGATCAGCATCCGAAAGATACATCCGAGCCTTCTCAGGAAGCCTCAGCACTTACACAGAGCCACCAAGAACAAAGCTTCTAAATGCAGACAAATGGGCACTTACCTGACTGAGACAGAAGTGGTGTATAAGGGACTTTCGGTTCTATTGCACTCATTGGCGGAGGTAGCAAAGGGTTGGCGAAGCTGCGGAGGGGGTGAGTTGGACGAACACAGGCCGTGGGGATGGTTCTGCTGGGTGCCTCCTCACTGCTGGGATGCTCAGGCTGCGCTGGGGGCAACATGGGTGGCTGTTGGGTGGCTGGTCCTTCGCTCACCGCTGCAATAAACACAGTAGAAGCCATTCATTATTCCACAACAAAGTGGGCTTTCTCTAAGTCACTGGAACAGTTCAGAGAGTTGTGCCAGGATGTGGCCAATCTATTCTTCACATTTAAGAACATCTGCATCCCACTATCCTCTTGTGTTTATGGGACGTGTTAAGCACTGCCCCTTTAAACAGAAGAAACAGACCCAGTAGGAGAGGTCTGTATCTTCTAGGATGAATAGTAAAAGATACACAGTGCTGACTGTATTGCCTGAATTGTCTGGGCCCTGCAATCATAAGTGATGGAGCGAGAAAAGAGAGTTATTTCTCCTTTCATAAGTAGCAATGTCAGTGAAATTCAATGTACCAAACCAGGCTACAGCTGCATTATTATCTACTAGCCAATATGCCAATTTTTCTGTGATTTAAACATGCCATGTCAGCTATCAAACACAGCAGAGTTACTGGGTGCTCAAGGCATTGCTAATAAAATGATGCAAATAATAACCATTGTCGTTATCTTCTGAAACAAAATAGATGCCCATCAATCTAAGAAGTTACATGCGAGATGACTTTGCTGAAACAAGTTGCCTGAATGCAGAATTGCAGTTTTTCCCCTTTGGTAGCAAACCTTGTAATTTTCATTCAGATTACTATGGTTGAAGAGGCTTCACATAGTTGTTTGTGACAGCCTTTGGCTATTTGGACAATTTTGTGTGTAGAAACACACCTTTTTCTCCAAAGAACACAGTTGAGTTGTACTAAAATATTGGCCAGGCAGTTTTTCATGCTAAGAACACTGTGATTTGACTTTGTGCATTCATCTTCAGTCAACAGATCCAAGTTAAATTGAAAATGAACAGAGCTTCATAGTAGGTATAAGTGTGGATCAAAGAAGAATATTTCTGATTATTTCTTAAGAAAGTACTATTGGGTAAAGGTGGAAAAAAATGCAGCAATAGAAGATAATCTCTTACCTTTGAAAGAGAATTTCTAAGCAGGTAATATCTCAAGATAATTAGTTTGTGAGATAATTCTGAGACACCTCTCCGGGAGGCTCAGTGAGGTCAGCAAAGGGCAGAGGAGACAGAAAATTTGATAATGCTGAAGGGGGTGGAGATTAAAGATATAAAAGATATGCAACAGTGAAATGTGCCTGTAGAGGGCATTTGATATTAAAGCTCATTTTTCTATATTCAAAAAGGATTAGAGGTCCTCTGGGTCACTGAGCAGGCTTCAGGCTTACCCCATTCAAAGATGGAGGAGGAAAGACACAGGGTTGGCCAAGGACAGATGTAGCCACGTAGCACTCGGAACCAGAAAATGGGCAAAGACTTGATAAAATATTTCTTCAAATAAGGAAAATGTA
>NW_011439487.1:0-1963 GCF_000754665.1 Bison bison bison
AACTCCAGGAGTTGGTGATGGACAGGGAGGCCTGGAGTGCTGCGATTCATGGGGTCACAAAGAGTTGGACATGACTGAGCAACTGAACTGACTGACTGAACTGACTTACAACAAAAAAATGTCCTCATCTCGACACCATCCTGTTCTACTTTCTGTTTTCAGCTCTAAAATGTTGAAAGATTGAATTTAAATTCTCAGAATTCAAAACTCAAAAGAAAAGATAATATGATCTAATAAATTTAATAATGTACTTACATTTGATTTCAAATATGATAAAAATTAATCTATATCTTCAAATATGCCTGAATTAGAATTTTAAATAAAAACATCCTTTATTACAAGGGATGTATGATAAGGTAATTAAGAATGATTGGGATGATTTCCTTTCTCTTTTAAGCTACTTTGATTAACCCTATTGTTAGTTTTCTCTTATTTACCTAATCTGACACTACAGATCTGGAGAGAAAATGTGTGAAGGGTAACAGAAGAGAAAAAAGTCAGCAATTATTCTGACACTTAAACATCTGTCAGAGACCTCTGATCTGATGGAGGAACTTTGATTTTAGATATAAATTTCCTTTTTTGCATTCTCGCCAGTTTTTTCCTTCAATAACACACTGGAACATATCATGTCATATACTCAACATCTGGAATGAAGAAAGATTTCCTAAAGGACCCTTGGCTGCCTTTTGCTCCCCTGGAGGAAATTCCCAAAGAGTTAGGTTGACAGCATGTTAAACAGGCATCATTCATCTGTGTGACAGTTCAGCATCTCACCACATTTAAGAGTAAAAGAATGAGAGCCCCTGATTTCTTCAGGCTAACTTTGGGGTTACATTACTAGATGCCAAAATGTCCACATTAAGATGAAAAATATTTAGTCAGCCATCTAGATATTCTCAAGTATACAGATGTTTGACATAAGCATAGCCTTTGGTGACACTATTTGGATATTCCCATTCCTTTTGATCATTAAGCATTTATCATCACTTAAGTGCCAGCCACATAGGAAGGATTGACACATGCCATTGTTCCTGCCCCTCATGAAGTTCACTGTCTTAGTGGCACACAAGTTACATAGTAAACCACAAGAAAGTATGAATGATTAATGTATCCAATTTGGATACTTTAATTGCACAGAGTATTAACATTTGACTCAAAGCAAGACTTCTAGTTTATTCTGTGTTTTTGTGCAAATGAGAACAAGATGCCTCATTCTCTAGGCAAACTCAATCTACATCAGAACACATAGCATGGGGAGCAGAGAGCAGGGTAACATCTGCACATCTATACACAGACTCATGTGGCATAAATAACATTTTATAGAATGAGAAGCCCAATGGTAGGAACATCTAGGGTTAATTAATTCTGTGCCTTGACAGCTCTGTCAAGGACCTAATGGGTGTTTTCCATTTTTCTGCACTGGCATCATTAGCATGCTATCTCTTATCTGCAGGCTTATCCCTTCAGGGCTTCAAAAGAGCTTTAAGCGTAACTTTTTCATGCAACTCCATCCAAAGTCAAGAAGGCATCTGTTTTAATCAAGGTGGCAAAACCTGTCCCAAAAGCACTTCAGAAAACTTCCCTTTGTTTTTCATGAGCCTTAACTGGGTCATCAGCTTATTTCTTAAGTCAATCTTTAATACTGTTACATAGGTGGAATGGGGGAAAGGAGTCCAAAATGGCGGTGGCTAAAAGACAAGGAAGGTCAAAGGAAGGTCCGAGGACCATAGTGAAGACTTCAGGCAGAACAAAGAGCACTCCTGGCTAAGCCCAATTTGCATAGGGCAGGCGCAGGTGGAGGAAAAAACATATAAGAGGAAGAGCCAAAGCACTTTCTTACAGACTCTTTCTCTCCCGCATGCGTGCACTCTCTCTCTCTCTCTCTCTCTCACTCTCTCTCTCTCTCCCTCTCTGTGCACTCCTCTACTCTCTTCTCTTTGAGTCTTTGGGTTGGCATGCC
>NW_011439488.1:0-1959 GCF_000754665.1 Bison bison bison
GGTTTGTTCATGTTAAGTGGGGGCCTCCTCAAAGGACCAGTATTTTCAGAGAAAATACTGGTCCTTTGAGGAGGACCCCACTTAACATGAACAAACCCACTGGCCCACACACACACTTAGGCATACACACCAAGAGCTCACTGACATGTACACACAGCACACACCACACATCCCCACTGGTCGTGAGCTGCCTGTTCTTAAGAAGGCCACCCAGTTTGTGTTCCTGGGGAAGAACACTGTCCCCATTTGAATGCTTACAGTTTTGGATAGACGGGGGTAGGGGGATCCTCAGGCTCAGAGAGTTTGCTCAGAGAGGTTGCAAACTGAGTTCAGGGTCTCTGCTTGTAAACCAATTTTGTTTAGTTCACACAGTGGTTTTTCTTTAAAAAGTTGTTTTTTAAAAAATTAGATGCCAATATTTAAAAATAGATTTCACATTAAAGGTGGAAGATACTGGCAACAGTTGGTTGAGCTGAGGATGGTGGGGGTCCCTTTGTTTACCACAGTCTCCACAAGTGCCCTCTCCCTGACACTGCTTGGCTCCTATTGACGTGAGTTGAGATGAGTTGGTGACACTCATCTCAAATCTCCATGGTCAGTGGTATGGATGCCAGTATCTGCCCTGCCTGTGAGCCTGACCCTAGGGATCCCACCGATGCCACTGAGGACAGGGTTTTAAGCACCTGCTTTCTCGCTGGAACTCTTACTCCACCCACCTAATCCCCAGAGCTGCTATGGGCATGCTTGGGGCCATGTGGGACTGAGAGGTTGGGGGGTCTCTGGAGAGACAGGGTCCAGCCATTTCAACCAACCCCAGAACTCTGGAGTGACCACCCATCCACCCCCAACTCTATCCCATGCCCAGTGGGATGGAGAAGGAAGGAGAGTCTGATTCATAGATAACTTCCTTCTTCCTCAATAGAGCAAGGAGGGGCCAACCAGTAAGGACAGTAAATAATAAACAGACCATAACACAGACTGAAACACTTTAAAACTCCTATCAAACAAGTCCTCAGTTATTCGGCATTGGCGGGGGGTTTTAATATGCTTTTGTAAATTAGATATTCTGATTAATCCATTTAATGCAGATAATACTGGGATCTACTTCCTAGGCTATTAGGATTAAATGAGTTATTTTTGTAAAGTGCTTAGATCACTGCCTGGCACATGATAAGCTCTGTGTGCCAGTGACTGTTAAATAAAATAAATTAATTAATAATTGGAAGCCACCACTACATGCAGGGTGTGGCTTTAAAGTACAAAAATAGCATCTTCTAATACATAAAGAGTGCTGTTCCTTTTCAAAGCTGACCTCAGGGAGGCTATGCGTTTGCCCCAGGCAGGATATCTTTTCTTGAAACACTCTGGCATCTTCCTTGGGAAACCCTTAAGAAAAAAGCTTGACAACACTCTGGGCTCACAGCTTCCCTGCCCAGCCCAGGACCCAGAGACAAGCAACTGGATTCCAAACCACATGGGGGTCTGCTGAGCTTCACATGAACTTACTTCAGCACACGTGGCTTCAAATAGCCTTAGATGTTCCAAAAGTCAGAGCTACCCTCAAAAGGTAATAATATCAAGACCACTTCCTGGTCTTAAGACCACTTCTGGTTAGCTCAGAGCTTTATGGCTTATAAGACAGTTTCTCCTCCACTACGGAGGGCATATAAAAAGATGTCCCGCAGAGGACAAAATGTTTTGAGTCATGATCTTTAAAGGACACACTCTTTCCCACAATAGTCAGTTCTGGGGGGTGTGTGTTTGAAAAATTCAGCTACTTTGGGAATGCTAAACAGGATTCCCCACCTCCAAAACCTTTGGAAACACTGAAGAAGTGAAAGTGAAAGTCGCTCAGTTGTGTCCGACTCTTTGTGCCCCCATGGACTGTACAGTCCATGGAATTCTCCAAGCCAGAATACTGGAGTGGGTAGCCTTTCCCTTCGCCAGGGGATCTTCCCA
>NW_011439489.1:0-1958 GCF_000754665.1 Bison bison bison
AAAATCCACATTGTGCCTGTTGATCTGGGGGGAGTAATTCATACTGAAAATACTTACAATTACATTCAGCCAAAGGGAGTTTCCATTCATTCACATTCATGCTGGGGTTGGGGTTAGCGTTGCCCCTTTGAAATCTCGGGACAGATGGGCCCTCAGGGTCAGATGGGTGTGCACCTCGGAGTTCTGTGCATCCAGGCTTAATTCTAGACTTGCTTTGATCCTGCTTGAACGGGATACTCAGGCTTTGTGAGTTTTAGTGGCCAGATCTTGAGGCTGGGGTTTGATTGTAGCATCTGCTTCACTGGGTGGGTATAAAGACTTGACCAAGTGGTGCCCGGCCCTAGCTGAGGGCCCCGGTCCGAATGGCAGCTGCTGCTGACACAGGTGCTCTGCAGCCGGACCTGACGCTTGAGCCATGCAGGGGGAGGCAGACTGTAAATAGCTCGTCCCAAGTCGCTTGACTAAATTTGAAGATACCTTTTTTTTATAGGCTATGGTTTTTTCAAAGATGTATCATTTCATTCTCCTTTCAGGATTTGGAGTTCCACGGAGTGATGAGGTTTTATTTTCAAGATAAAGCCGCCGGGAACTTCGCCACGAAATGCATCCGGGTGTCCAGCACCGCCACCACCCAGGACGTGCTGGAGACGCTGGCCGAGAAGTTCCGCCCCGACATGCGCATGCTGTCGTCCCCAAAGTACTCGCTCTACGAGGTGCACGTCAGCGGAGGTCAGTGTGCAGGTGGCCGCGGGCTGTGGCACGAGGCGCGCACTTTCCTGGGGCCCAGCTGCACCGCTGCCCCATCCTGTTCCGAGGGAGCAGTGAAACGGAGCAGCCCTCGAGTGTCTGTGAGGTGTTCCAGCAGGTTCCTCGCGGGTGCAGTTTGGGGAGTTGCCTTCTCCTCCAGAGATGAGGAGTGCAGTGCTTCATACTTGAATTCTCCAGGTCTGGAACATACCTTGATGATACACGGGGCTGCCTGATGTTGTAGAAACACTTCGTGTAACTCTGTCTGTAGATTGTAGCGCTACAGCCGGAAGTAGCCCACTGCTGTGAGTGTGGACCGTCAGTCTTGCTGTAGCGTCTTTGTCCTGTGGAACAGGAACCGTGTTCTTGGGAAGAACAGGGGTCGTGAGGAAGCTCTTCTCCTTGTTTTAAGGTTTGAAGTTTCTGAAAATATCCTATATCATGTGGCAACTTAGGCTGAACTGTTTAGGAATGTAGAAATGTTTAAATGTTTATGAGTGCTTTGGAAATACTGAGTCACCTGCAGAAAAAAGAAGATAGCAAAATCCAGTTAATGTTGTAAATAAAGAACTACAGATAGCACAAACCTTATTTTAATACCTATTTAAGTTCTAGCCACAAAACCTGTTTGAACATTATTTATTTAGTTTTCTTCCCAAAGTATAGCTTTCTTTGTTTGAAACGGATCATTCTTTCAAGCTCACTGGGGCACCACCTGCATACATTGTACCTCGACTAGATTTGACAGGAGAGGATGGTCCCGATTTTGGATGTTTTCTCTGAGGCTGAGTTCTCCTTTTACCTCAGAATCTTCGTGCGAAGCTTGCAGAGAGGAGGACGGCATTTCTCATCCTTTCACTCTTCTTTCTGCGCCATTGTCATTTGAACAGCACCACGTGGGGTCTTTGGAATGACATCTACGGTTGGGATTTGAGATCTAAAAATGGAATGGGCTTGATTTTTTTTTCTAAGAATATTTTTTCCTTAAACTTCCGTTGCTAGATTTGTTTTTAATTAAAAAGTAAGATAAGTTACTTGTATGGGATGAAGTGACCAGGAAGGTGTGTAAACAAGCAGGTGTCTGTTCCCCAGCCCCAGCCCTGTCCCCTAGGTGACGCTCAGCCAGGCTGGCCTGCCTATGTCCTGTACCTCGTGTGGCCCGGCGCGGGGCCTCAGAGAGGAGGAGGCCGCGGGTGTGAGTCCTAGAGGAG
>NW_011439490.1:0-1956 GCF_000754665.1 Bison bison bison
ACAAAATACAACATGCTCTCTTTATAATATTTGCAACCTTTCGTCCTCCTGTGGGCTCTTTTGTCTAAAAGCATGTTTTAACTGGCTCTAGTTTTTAAAACAAGTAATAGTACTACTTTTAGCCTGCGACTACCTCAAAATACTCTTTGCCTTGGCAACATCATTTATTTTATTTCTTTAAAAAACTTACTTATATTATTATTTTTCTGCTTATTAAAATAATTATCTCATGACACCTGGCTTCTTAAATCCACAGACCCCCTGGAAACCACTCTTTTGACAGTCACCAATGGCCACCTCCTGACCAATTCAGTAGCCTTTCTTCCAACTCTGCCTGTCCCTGAGGACCATGACCAGTGCCCCATCCTGATTTGCTGTCTTCTTCCGCAGTTACTCTTTTCCCAACTTCTTCCCAAGCCCCTAAAATAAGAGCCTCCCAGGCTCAACCTTCACCACTGCTCTCTCTGTATCTCTCGTCTCCAGTCTCCTTGCTCCCACATTCTCACCAGTTGTTCCCCAGCTACGACTGATCTTCCTCATGAGTTTGAGATGACTATTCCAGGACCTCCACAGACACAACAGTATTTACAGTACCAAGCGCTGGGGTCACACAAATGACAAGAAAAGGTCCTGCTCCCAAGGGTCTTGCTGACAGGTGGGCGATAAACATGTGAACACAATTACTAGCAGTTGATCGGAGGGGTGTAAGGTTCTGTGGGCATGTGTGGAAAAGTGGGGAAGGGATATCTGGGTCTGCCCTGAGGAGTCCAGGAAAGTGCTATGGGAACCCAGGCAGCCACCAGCTGATCCTCACAAGGGCAACAGGAGTTGGCCAGGTGTGAGCGGTTGTGGTTCAGAAGGGAGAGGAAGTAGATTGAGACATGTGTGGACAGACAGAAAGGGCAACACAAGCCAGCTTTCCAACGGAAGGACTTTATCCTTATGTGTGAGGCACAAAGTGAAGAGTTTGGGAGGAGGAACACAGCAGCACAGGGGAGAAAGGGTCATCTGGTAGGTGAGGCTGGACAAATGGGGAAGATCAGGAAGGTTCTCAGGTGCCACAGAGGTTATGTTTTATTCTGCCAAACGTGGGAAGCTGGTAAAGAATTTTTAGTGAGAGGCATGATCAGATTTGTGTTTTAAAGACAACACCCAGCGACAAGGGTGCGGGCTCAATGATACCATTATCAACCTTGTCAGAGAGCTATTCATACACTTATCTCTGACTGGGTGTAAACTAGGAAAGCAGCCATGTCGATTCATCTCTGACTCTGCTGCAGCTTCCAGCCCAGCACCTCATTTGCTGGATGCACTTAGCAGTTTTTGTGTCAACACAAACTTAGATTCTAGACAACTCAGGGCTTGCATTTAGCTGTGAATTCTACTTTTGTGTCAATAAACCCCATACATATCACCCTTAAGCAGTTAAGTACTGAGAGGCCAATCAGAATTTTGGAGCTTAGAAGGGAACTTAGAGATTAAAAAAAGTTCTTTTCCTGAGGGAGAAGCCAAGTACAAAAATGGGATACGATTTCCCAACATCTTCCAGGCTATAGGCAGCACTAGAATCACAATTCTGGCTGCCTATCTCATTTTTCGGAACAGGTAATAACAGCAAAAGATGGCAAGGCCGCTGTGGTTCAGGGAAGATGAGACAATTGCACATCCTACTTCTGTGCAGTGTTTCCCACAAAAGAGAGCCACTCCACCCCCACGCTCTCCACTCTATGCCTATTTTTGTTTAAACTAGAAAACAAGTTAAAATTCTATATGAGTGAGTGTAATTTAATGTTTCTTACTTATAACATTGGTATATTTAGTATTTCTAATCCCTTATCTTTCTTTCCTTTGTCCCTTTTATAACCTGAGTCTTATTACCATATTTTTTAAGTTCAGTTCAGTTCAGTCGCTCAGTCGTGTCCGACTCTTTGCGACCCCATGAATTGCAGCACGCCA
>NW_011439491.1:0-1954 GCF_000754665.1 Bison bison bison
GGAAAATGGATATATGTACATATATGGCTCAGTTCCTTTGCTGTTCACCTGAAGCTATTAATTATCACGACATTGTTAATCGACTGTACCCCAATACACAGTAAAAAGTTCAAAAAGAAAGAAAAAGATGCCAAGTTTTCAGAACCCAATCCAAGGCAGTAGCAACACTCTCATGCAGCCTAGCTGTTTTCTTGAGGCCTCGCACCCTTCTTGCCAGGAATTCTCTGATTTTTGTGGTCCTAACATTTTTACAGTAACCACGACTGAAATCACTCACCTTGGGACCTGCCAAGACGTCAACCACAATAAAGTAATTGAAACCAACAGAGAAAATGACAAGCAAGAAGCGTGGATGTTGATAGAGCTCCAGAAGATACGCCGGCAGATGGAGCTCTGTGAGAGCAGGATGGCCCTGAAGAACATCCTTCTGGCAGATCAGGGGTCTTCCCACCACATCACAGTGAAAATAAACGAGCTCAAGGTAGGCGCTCGTTATTATTTTGCTTGATTCCAGGTATATTTATATTTAACTGAGAACTAATGGAAAAAACCTCCTGGTTTAAACATTTTTAGGCTTGAAAACCTTCGTTTTCAATAAAAGGCTTCTGGCCCGACTTCCTTTTTCCTTTCCCATGCTTCCACATTTGTTGAACAATACCAGGTTGGGGATTAAACTGTCTTTGCTGTTAGATGATGCGTTGCTGAATCAGGCTGCGTGTTCTTCCTTTTCTGCAATATAGTACTTTGTAGATTTCCTAAGTTTTCACAAGCATGAATTTGGCTTCTGCCCAAGACAGCATATGATGTGGGTTAGACAGGTAGAATGATATTCTTTGCAAGCAGGAAATGGACATGGAGAGATTTGGTTGGGGGAGTGGGTGTAAGAGCCGTGGAGCTGGGACTGCAGCCCAGGTGCTTCGGCGTCAGCCTCAGTCGTTCCTTCTGCTCAGCCAGGCCTGGGCACAGCATTAGAATGTCTGAGGTGTACTTTCTAAGGAAGAGGGTTGATTGACCCAACAGAGGCTGGTAAGGCCTCCCTGATGAAGGACAGGAAGGGTCAACTCTCTCTTGAATCATTCACATTTTGTGGGCTTTTTGAGGGCAAGAATGATGGTGATAGGCATACAGCTAAATCAAAGGCACTTTCCTTCTTTCTGGACAGAGCGTACAGAATGATGCTCAAGCCATTGCTCAAGTTCTCAACCAGCTGAAGGACATGCTAGCCAACTTCAGAGGTTCGGAAAAATATTGCTATTTGCAGAATGAGGTATTTGGATTGTTTCAGAAACTGGAAAATATCAATGGCGTGACGGACGGCTACTTAAATAGGTAAACACGACTGACACTGACCTCAGATACTCGGCTTTTCTCAAGCTTCATTTTGTGAGACTGCATTTGCTTTATGTGCTGGTTGCTGGAGCCGTTGCCTGTGGTTTGTCTTTTCATGAGGGACTCACATTTTCTGTGCTTCTGGGAGAGGATCCTCCAGCCTAGGGCGCCAGTCCCACTGTTCTGAACTCCGGTGTCTCTTCTAACCAAGGCAGCCTCTTCAGGCCAGAGCTTAGAATTCTTCCATTAATGCAAAGTGGTGTTCTGAATCATGAAAGTGGGGGAAAAACAATGCATCGCTGCGCTGCTTCTAAAATAAGCAAAATCAATTTTTCTCTGCTTTAACATCGTTCCCTTTTATGAAGAGTGGCAAGAGCCAAAGTCTAATTGTGTCATCAGCAATTTTATCTGCCTCTTTGGCTCCCGACAGCTTGTGTGCTGTGAGAGCCCTCCTGCAGGCCATTCTCCAGACAGAAGACATGTTGAAGGTTTATGAGGCCAGACTTACGGAAGAGGAGACCGTGTGCCTGGATCTGGATAAAGTGGAGGCTTACCGCTGTGGACTCAAGGTAATAAGAGGAGTTTTAACAGCGGCCCAGTTTATTTTGGAAAAAATGCAGGAAGA
>NW_011439492.1:0-1951 GCF_000754665.1 Bison bison bison
AAACTTTTCCCCCTCTACTCTTCAGCCTATTAATGGCCACTCATCCTGCAGGTCTCAAATCCAATGGCTTCCTCAGAAAGACCTCCCTTGACTGCTCAATTCTAGATCAAACTTCCCTATTGGATGCTCTCAAAGATAAGATCCCTGTACCTCTAAGCATGGCAGTGCCACCAGGAATTTTGGACTTTATCCAAAGGCAGTAGTAAGTCACTGAATAATTTCTTAAGAGTAACTGAAATATTAATCTGGCAGCAGGATGTAAAATACATTGAAAATGAGAAGCATAATTTTTTAAAAAAACTTTTTTTGGGGGGAGGGTTAAATATTTGATTGATACCTGTTTCCTGCAGCAGGCTGTCAGCTCTACTGGGGCAGAGACCACATTTGTTTTGCTTTCAGTAGGGTTCTTGCTGTTTTGCCTGGATCTTTGGTCTTTAACGCACATAACACAGAGAGTGTACTTTTTGGCGACAGAACAAAGCTTGAGAGTCTATTTATGAGGCCAGTGTGTTTCCACTGTAGTCTGTTGCATAGCTTTAGGATAGCTAAAGAAATAGTTATGAATCTGTTCTTGAGGAAATTACAGTCCAGGTGGGGAAATGGGACAGGCACAGTAATACCTCTGATGCTTGAACTTCGGTTATAATTCAGATGTTATGCTTGGTGCTCTATTTAAACAATGCTATTTATCTTCACAACTCCTATGAGGTGAGTATTGTTATTATTCTTATTTTGCAGACCAGAGAACAAACACTCAGGGAGGATTTGAACAAAAGACTCTTGTTCTAATAATCTGGCTAAAAATATGAGATTTTCTTGGGAGAGAATATTTTGATTCAAATAGAAGTGGGGGATAAAGTAGGTTAGATCAGATATTCTGGCTAAGAAATTGTGAGTCTCAACACATTTTTTAAAAAAATTAAAACATACAGAGTAAGTTATCTGACCAAGAGAAAATTAAATTAGGATTGAACAACAAAAAGGTATCTGGAATATTCCTGAATTATTTGGATATTAAGTAACACACTTTTATATAGTCAATGCATCAAAGAAAAAGTTACAGAAGGAATTAGACAACAACATTCGGAATGTTATCAATAAATAAAATGTTTAAAAAAGCATTATCAGAGGAAAATATTAATAAAGAAACTAATATGAATTGCAGGTCTTCTATCATTTAACTCTCACAAGTCCCTGGACAGGAGGTATTAATCCAGTTCTAAAATTCAGGAAACTGAGGCTTAGGCAGCCTAACAAGCCTGAGTGAGATTCCAGTCTCTGCTTTAAACCATAGTCACCCTGGGAATTTTAAGCATATACACCCCTGGCCTTCCTGGTGACCCAGAGCATGAACTTCTCTGAAGGTGGAAGTCATTCCAGTTACTGTGGCTCGGATTCTATTCCACTATCCTTCAGTTATCAATGTTAGAATGGAAAAGATGGGAGAATGAGGTACACTACCCTTCTTACCTCTATTTGTCTTTTGCAATTGTGTGAATCTGGCATTTCACAAACTCAAACACAAGAGGAACTTGACTTACCTGGATACATTGCTGTATCAGCATCTACAACAGTGCCTGGCATGTAATGGATGCTTAATACATTTGGAAAGAATGGGTGAATGACCAAGGACACCAATGTAGGAGAAAGGTGATTATAATGTATTTATAGGTGATTATAAATGTATTTATAAAATAAAAACATTTTATTTATTATTTATTGGGAATGGAGTGTGTATGTGTATGCACATTTATATGCATATATTTGTGTGACAAAATAGAAGCAGTGCTTACAGGGAAATACATAGCTCTGGTTTATGGCACTGGTAGATTATATTAGAGAGGAAAAAAGGATTGAAATCAGTGGTCTAAACATCTACATTAAGAAGATAGGAAAAGAACTAATTAAATTTAAACTTTATACTTAAAAAGCTGAATATATATATTTTTAA
>NW_011439493.1:0-1951 GCF_000754665.1 Bison bison bison
ACACACACACACACACACACACACACACTGCTCTTTCTGCCCTCTCTCCTTTCATTCCTTCTTTTCTGTCTTCTTTAACAAGAGTTGCATCACTCTATACAGATTGGCTGAAATCTTGTTTTATTTGCCTAGTGAATAATGGATACCCTTTTAATTTAATACATACAAATTTGCCTCCTTATTTTTATTGATGAAATAGTGTTCTCCTGGATGGATATATCATTAATAATTATCTGATCATTCCTTAGTTTGTTGTGAAGTTGTTCTCAGACTCATTTAAATAGTTAATTTCAGCTGTATTTTGTTGCAATGTATCATTTATTTGTTTAAATAAACAATGCTGCAGTGAACATCTTTGTATACATTTATATTCTGATGCCCTTATGTCTGAAACAGGGATTCGAAGAAGTGGGATAACCTATTTGGGTGTATACATAGATTTAGTTTTTATTTGTATTTTCAAATACTCTCTACTGTGATACCAATTTACACTATAGCCAGTATGTGCAAATACACATTTCCTCAAAACCTCATCAATCATTCAGTATATTTTAGTTAATGTGATAAGCAAAAAGAAACTTACCATCATGCTTTACATTGCATTGATTAAATTATTTGAAGAAGGAAGCAAACTTTTCTAAGATGGTGTATAGAACACATGACAAAGTAGAGACTGTAGGCAGGAAAACACTTAGGATTTTATGTTAGCAAAAGTCAGAAATAATAAAGGCTTAAACGGGGGCAGAAGGAGGTGCCTCTCTTTCACAGCTAAGTGCATGTCAAATAGCATGCTGACTTCATGTCACTATTAATAATGTATGGGGATTATTTGGAAATTATTTCCTTAAACGTAGAAAAAAAAGTTTTTTCTTTTAGAGTTAGAAATCATGTAGTACTTTCAAATTGTCCAATACACTTAAGGCATTATATATTCCACTACTTAAATTTAAATGATGTATCCATTAATATGTTACTTGTAATATAAGCCATAGTCTTTGTCTTTCAAAGGATATTTTAATCAAAATATTAAAAATAAGCTGAAGTCTCATTCAAATAGTTAATTCCAGTTGCCTTTTGTTGTAATATATCATGAATTATTTCTCTGATGGATGGGCAGCCAAATGCAGATAAAATTAGCTTTGCAGTCATTCATTTTAAATTGCTCTTGAATCATTTGGAAGTAAATTCCGTTTCAAAAGACTATGCTCCAGGTCTCAGACAAAGAGATAATAGTCCTATATTTTATGATATAAGCAGTAATAGCTTAAGTCTTATGATTTAGAAATATAGAAACTTATGTATTAAGTTCATGAAAATTAAAGCTTAATATATAGCAATAAAACCAGAAACCTACAGCTTCCTAGATTGATGTTCGTAGCATAATATTTTCCTGTCAAAAATTAGGTGGAATGAAAGTCTATAAAAATAATAATGGTGCAAAGCTTTCTCTTCTTGTATATAAATGAAAATACAAAAGGCTATATGAGATAACAGAAAAGGAATACTGAGATTTACCTGATATTGAAATGAAACTGTTAATATCATTGTTGAATAATGGTAGAAAGTGGGAAATTATATCATGTGTTAGGGAGGGTAAAATGAAAAATAATGTTAAATCTGAATCAAAAAGGCAGTATATCTTTAAGTTAATACTGAACTCAACAAACAGAATAAAACCAAATTTGGAAATTTTCTTTGTTCATTTGAATGAACTACATGTAGAAAAATTATTTAGCTATTTAATCAAGTCAATTTGTCCAAATAGTGTAATGTGGACAGTATCAGCATCTGGAATGTGCCTTTATATATAATGACTTAGGATAACTGTAGTGCGTTGTCAGAAATAGCTTCACAGTCTGAAGTTGCTATTCACAAATCGAGTTCCCATTATCTCCCTGAAGACTTCAGGAGGCGCTTTGGATATTTATATTAAGAAATAAAGTGGTAAGAG
>NW_011439494.1:0-1949 GCF_000754665.1 Bison bison bison
GACCACAGGCATTTTTCTGGAAAGCCCATTTCCGTCCAGGGGTCTCCTCACCTGCAAGGTTACCGGCAGCCCCCGTTGGCACAACCACCTCCACGGGGGGCAGGGGGTGCATGTCTAAGGATGGCGCACACCGGAAGTAAGCAAAGAAGTGGTGGGCTATTTGCACGAGGACCCGGGACCAGTTGATTGAATTCAGACTCATTAGGTTGTGCTTCTTGACAAAGGCCACGTCGGCAAACACCGTCTTGATGGGCTCATCCAGCTCATCGCTGTTACCCTCCACTGTCAGGGGAGAGAGGAGAAGGAGCTGTCAGGAGCACAGAGAACCCCCAGATGGTCAGCATGTGCCCACAAGGCCTTTCAGACTGAGCCCATCGCACTGGGACCTTCACTCAACCCATGGCTCATATCCTTATGGTCACATTTCCAATGTTTCTACCATTATCTAAAATTAGATATTAAATGTCAACCTTCTGGGACACTGGGGGAAGAATTCCTCTTTGTAGTCCAGGCCCTCTTCCCCAGGCTCTGGAAATAAGGACAGGATAGTTTATCAGGTTATAAGATGGTGAGAGGCTGAGCTTTACTCCATGGTTCTCCATCAGGGGCTGAGGGGAAAGAGTTGCTCTTTCTATGGGATCTGCCCTTGTTCCCTCATTTAGATCAAAGGGTGGAGGTTCTACCCTCGGCTCCTACATGGCAGGGAAGCTGGTATGGGCAGGATTTCTCCTTAAGCTGGGTGTGTGTGCACTTTAATTTATGGATAAATTAATTGGGTAATTGTTGGGCAAATCAGCACCTAGTCCAAGTTGCACCCCTCAACCCAGCCCAACCAGCAATCAAGCCAACATTAATCTCTTATCTAAAACCTGGGTCTATTTCTCCATTGAATCCAAACTTGGAGGCCAGAGGGGGATAAGATTATTGCGGGTAAATGCCAGAGTAGGCGTGGAGGTTACCATTCATTCCCCCTTTCATCATGTAGTAGCACTGAGACTGCAGGACTAACTCCAGATCCATGTTACAAGGGGGATATTTGCTGGGGTTCAAGGAAAAGATTCACTGCTTTCAAGAGACAGCCACAAGAAGAGAGACTTGGTTACCTTCAGTAACCATCATGAACCACAAAAAGCTTGAGAACTGGGGAAGATGGAACCAAGAATACTGACTCCCAGAAGGCAGTGAAACAACCAGTCAGAAGCCCATTCCATTTCTATACTTACAGGTACATGAGCTGGAAATTATCCCTGTTCAAGTCAGTCTGAGTTAGGTTTTCTGTTACTTCCAAGCAAAAACAACCCAAATAATACATAACTAACATTGGCTGATTATCCTGTGCTTAAGAAGAATTGAGTATATAATGTACAATGGGTATTAATGACTTCAGAAAACATCAGTGTCTAAGACACAACAATCCAGGTGACCCATCTCTGCTCCCTGAGCTCCCTAGTCCTAGGGAAAACACACACCCACTGCTAGCTCCCAAACTAACGCATATTCTCCTGGAAACCAAGTCAGAAGATTCCAGAAAGGAAAGGAAGAACTTGAACGGTACTGTTTTGAAATAAAAACTAATTTATGCACATTTATGACATACTGTATTCATCACCATCCACATGTCTGCCACATTTTCCTAATGTGCACTGTTCTCCAACTCATGATCAGGAATGATGCTTCTATACACGCCAACATCTGTATACAAGGAGAGAAGGCTGCAGGTCCAGTTCAGAGGCACAAAAAGCTATTCTCTGATCTGATTCTAGGCAAAGACAGTCGCAGATCCATAAATAGCAATTCTGGTGCTTAGGGTTTAACAAAAACCCTTAGGAACCTGAATGTTGTGCATTAAAATCTTGCCATGACTGCAGGAAAATGTAGTCAGATGCTCCGCTCAGTCACGTCCACTCTTTTTCGACCCCACAGACTGCAGCCTGCCAGACTCCTCTATC
>NW_011439495.1:0-1948 GCF_000754665.1 Bison bison bison
GTCTGACTCTTTCAACCCCATGGAATGTAGCCTCTGTCCAAGGCATTCTCAGGCAAGAATACTAGAGTGAATAGCCATTTGCTTCTCCAAGGGGATCTTCCTGACCCTCCCCCCATTATATATTTTATAGTATGAAGATATTCCTTAAACTAAGTCCTAGTTTTACTTAAAACTGCATTGGTCTTTCTGAATTTGACGTGGAGTATTTGTACTGGAGCACATCCTGACAAGGATTCAAGCCTGTTGAAACTGGTTGAAACTCAGGGTGGAGTCTGAATGAGAGGCCCATATGGTTACATCTTGAACACAGTCCAGTGACACTGTCTTTATTACAAGTTCACAGAGTTCATAGGCAATTCATGTAAACTCAAAATGTCTTGAGTAGCCACGTCAAAGACTATTTACATCTTGGGAACACCTAAGCCTCAGTTTATGACTCACCTCTATATATCGAGAAGTTACCATAGTCATCACCTTGGAATTTAGCATAGGTACAAGTAACTCTCATTACTTACTTGGGATTTGGGTGATTTTAAAACCAGAAAGTCACTAAATCCAGCAGAATCACCATGTTCATTCTTTTAGAGCTTTCTTTGCATTCCCTTTGGTTTCACTCATAACTCTGGTAAAAAAGATAAACATCATATAAGTAGATAAAATTTTCTGAAAATCTGTTTCACAGCCATCAAAGGAAGATAGTTCTTTTGAGATTTTCCTTCTGGACTGCTTTGTCAGAAGAATGCTCTGATAAAATGTTTCCACAAGTGTTTTATCATGCATAATATTCAGCAAATCATAATACAAACTTTATTATACAGTCTCAGGAGTCAGGTAATAAGTATTATTACTTTGTGTTCAGTGATAGAAACATTAAGGCTGACAATAACCAGTGATTTAAAAATAATGATTAAATTCCAGCTAAACTAGTCCTTGACAAGCATTTACTGAAAGTGCTTGAGGAAACAGCAGCAGTAATGACAGTGAAGATAAAACATTGCAGGATAGCCTTGCCTCTTTAATGCCTGTGACTCTTGAGCAATGGGTATAATTAACAAGCCATGGAAACCACTGTAGGAACATTCTGTGACATGGCTTAGGGAGACCTTTGTCCTCAGATATACCAGCTAATGGTATTTTGTAGTTATTTGGTAAATCATTGAATTCTATTGCTTTTTTAAGTATTCAAGAATGTATCTTTAAAAATATAAAGTCTGGTTTAGAGTTGAAAGGGTTGTTTTTTTTTTAACTCTCACAGTAACTTCCCAGCATGTCATCAGCTTCTGTGGAAAGTCTGGATTGTCTGTCTCTCGGCATGTGAGATGAAGCACCAACAGTAGACTTTTATTTTGAAATCCAGCAATGTCATAAATCTGCTGAAATTATGCTCATCATTACTAAACTCTGTTGGTATAAATACTACACAACAAAATTATGACTTGTTAATCTTTCATTTGAACTTTTACAATACACAAATCAAGGCAGAACGTCTTATGCATTTCTTTCTGTTCACACATATCTAAAGTAAGTGTATTTTTAAATTATACTATCTGCAGTCATATCACTGTTATAGGTTTTTAAAAATATAAAGTTTGGGGGAAATAAAAGTTATTTGAAATATACGCGCTCACAATGACAGTAATATGACTGCCAGAGTGAATTATGAAAGTCTGCTAGCTGAGGATTTGTTGAAAATAAGTTTGTAAAATAGATTTTCAAGGAAAAAAATGTGAGTATAGGCTGAAAGTCTTTCTTTTTAATAAAAGTTTCTATTGAATTAAAACAACACAAGAAACAAGCCACTTCTTAGGACCTCTGAGATGGTGTACACTCGTAGGCATGTGTAAAGATGCTCCAGCACAGAGATCCTCAGGTGCTCTGGTTCATGGCATTTTTACCGTTGGTGATTTTCTTTATGGTGAACCCTAGGACAAAAAAAAAAAAAAATCTA
>NW_011439496.1:0-1945 GCF_000754665.1 Bison bison bison
GGACTGTACATCAGGTGAGTAGCCAGGCACATATGCTGCTTCTGGGGGGAGATCGTAATATTCTTGTTAAAAGGTATTCTTTTTCTAGTCCATACACCTAATCTATAATGTTGCACACAATAAATGCATTATTAATAGCAGGCTGGGTTATGACCTATCCTGTTGTTTAGCAGTTTAAAATGATAAAAGCTGTTGGGGTGAGGCTCCATAATCGCTCACATCTTTAGTGTGTTGGAAATAGGCTCATTGGGAATAGAACTAATTACTACACATCTGTATTTATTTGATCCACGTGGAATTATCCTTCTGTCAGAAGGAAAAGAAGCTGGCGGCCTTTGGATAATAGTGATTCATCTCTGCAACACTTCTGGCATGGTTTAACACTAAAGCGTCTGGAAAATCAATACAAAAAAATGAAGAAAAGAGCCTCCTAATATTCTTCAGTATTCAGGGCTCCTAATCTGGCAACCCTTTAAATGATTCAGTAGGAAAAAGGCACTTGACTTGATACCCTCTTCCCAAAGTTCTACCACAAATTCCATTTCAAGAGTACATATTTTTATGATGATTATCATGGTTCTTGGCCAGCACTCCAGAGAGGACTCATGAATGGAAAATATTTGAGAATTTCAGCAACACTCAAATTCCTCTTCCAATGGAAAACTTTTTATTTTTGACTACTTACACCCAGCTCAGCAATACATGTGACTGTCTCCTTCAATTAAATAAATAATTCTGGCATGTCTAACAGGGGCAGAGGATGGAGCCAGATGGTCAGCACAAACCAAAACTAATACAAGAATGTCTCTGTGCTCAAGGAGTGGGAACACAGATGAGTACAATTAATGCATAATTAATACAAGGCAGAGAAGGGCCATAAAGAACTACAGAGGGCCTTGGAAGCATGGAGGAGGGAGGCAGAAGCCACGTGCTAGTGGGAAGAGGTGAAAAGGCAAATCACTTATCTCAGTTGGGTCTCAGTTTTCTCATCTGTAAAATGAGTATAATAATAGTACCCATCTCATAGGGATGCTGTGAGTATTAAATGAGATAATGCATGTAAAGCGCTTATAATAGTGCTTGGATATAATAAGCACTTAATGAACATCTGCTAATATTATTGTTATAAAAGAGGTTGGGGTTAAGGTAAATTCTGAAGGATGGGTAGGATTTTATCAGGTGAGGATGAGCATAGCCTAGGGATGGAATATGAGAGCCCAAGATTGTGCTTATTTCTCTAGAGCAGAGAGCAACATGGCACATGAGAAAGTCCTGGGGCTTAGGAGCCAAATGGTTCTTTGAATCCAGTTCTGTCCCTAACAAATAACCTGAACTTGGGCAAATGACTTAGATTCCTTGAGACTAAGTTTCTCCATCTGCCGAGTGGGAATAAAAATAACCATTTGATGGGTTCCTCGAAGGATAAAATAAGATTATGAATGTTTAACACCTTTTATAATGCATGGCATTGAGTTGACATTCAACCGATGGTATTAAAAATTACTATGGAGAAAACTTAAAAAAAAATAAAGTCACTAAAATGTCATGCAAATAATATAATGCAAGACATGAGAGTCTTAATGGAGTTTAAAGGATTTTGTAGAGTGGATCCATCTCCCCCCAGAGTCTAGTCAAAATTCTGTTCAACAAGGCCTTAAATTGTGGAGAAATTCCGAGCCACTATTTTGGGGAATATCAGGCGCACGAGTTTGCAAACTGTTAGAGGATATGAATGCCGAGTATAAGAGAAAGTGACTGAGGAGACCCCCTGGATTTCAGTCCTATCTGAATTTGTAACTTGCCAGTTGATTTAGAAAACCTGATCTTTCTGAGCCTTGGTTCCCCACATTCAAATGAGGGGTTGAACCAGAAGTCTCTAGGGTCCTTTCAGCTGTGATATAACGTTAAAACAAAGCTTTTCTGGATACACTATTTAATGGGTACA
>NW_011439497.1:0-1943 GCF_000754665.1 Bison bison bison
CCGCCACTCTCACTATCCTACTTCTCTGCTATCTTTCCACTCACGTCCTGTGCCTTTTATTTAAACTCCATACATTCTTCTGTATCCCACTTTCAACTGTCATATAAAATTATATTTAGTAATAATATTAAATGAATATAATTTATTTAACCTATAATGATACTAAAGTTATCATTTTAATAAATTTTTTAATTGCTCTAATAAGTTTCAGAGTGATGTTAATTACTTCAACGCAGTATCTGGAGCAGACCCAGGTACCACCACCTGGCACGGGGTGAGGGCACAGTAAACAGAAGAGACAGAGCACGCTCCCTCGTGGGGCTGATATTCTAGCAGAGAATACAGACATTAAATGATGCTCATAATACACAAAGTCAAGACTTACTAGTAATTTCAGAAATATTTCTCATGAAATACAGCGAGGAAATTATTCAACTCGACATTTCAAAATGAACTTATTATTTAACAAGGAAACATGAAAACGAACAAGTGCCTACAAATGTGACAGAAGATACGCAAGCTAGTAGCTGTTTTAAAATAAAACATTTGGGCACTTCTTTTATATACATCTCTGTGTGATACTTAATGCAAACCTTTTCTGTTAATGGAAACAGATAATATTCTTTTTCTAAGGATCTGCATAATTTTCCAAACATTCCTGTCATTATTAGAACTGAGCTGGCCAAAGTCTGGCATGTCCACTTTGCTACTGAGAACCAAACAAAACTGGCCCCTTGGCAGATCCAGTTTTCAAAGTAACCTCAAGCAGTTCCTAACCTGTTTATGAGTGGCTTCCCACTAACATCCACACATCCAGAATTCACAAAAAGTAAGAGCGGTTCAAACTCTTATTTAACTCCTCATTAGTCTGGTCATATCGTCCTAGATTTTAATTCCCAGTTGTCTTTGTCTTCTGTAGCTTTGTTCCTTCTCTCTTTTTTTTTTTTTTTAAACTTCTATGCAATGGGCCATCTGGAATTGATCTGATATTCTGGATATTTCATTTGACTGAAAGTCGAGAACTGTTTATAGGCCTTGATATCCTGAAGATCTAACAGATTTTCTGCCTTCAAAAAGAGAGAGAAGGAATAAATGTGGACTGTTGCACTTTTGTTTAAATAAAAGTAGGCTAGTTGGTTCCCCATCCAAGTTCTCACCACTGGGATTCCTTCTGGGACTCCACAGAAGACAGAAAATGTGTGCCTCTAACTAGTCTGGGCTCCTACGACCGGGTTCAGGCAACTTTCACAAAATAGTACAAATTAAAGTTACTGCACAATTTTCCAATTCACCCCAGGTTAGGAAACCTGACCACAAGTTGCATAATATAGGAAGACCATGGAATCTCAGATCTCAAAGCACATTTTAATATAATAAATGTTCATCATACTATTTAAGCCTTCTAAAAATAATAATTATTATATCTATGTTACTTATGTTGAGGGGCAGGATACATCAGATTTTAAAAAATCAGTGACAAAAGTAATAGCTAACCAACTGAAGTCCTATCAAATATACCTTAGATAATACTTTTAAAGCTTCATGAAAGCTAATTACCTCTCGAAGCATAAATAATAAACTTACAGAAACTGTTAGGTCAGAATAAAAATCCAATACAGAATTCTACCCATAAAGTAACTGAAACTTTTTTCTATGGGATCACTGGGTATCTCTATGTAGTTTTATCTCACTAACTTCTGAAAAATCCAAAATACACACATGTTGGACTGCAAACATTATTAATCTAGAGCACACCTTCCTAAAATAATTATGATGTTTTTCAGAATACAAACTAAACTCAATAGTTATTTCATCCTCATGAAACTGGATTGCCTACATCCTAATATTAAGTCAGCCAAATCTCATGAAAGGTAATTTTGCTACCCTAGCTGAAATTTCCTAATTAGATTAAGGCGTTAATAAGTCAGGGAAAGATCCTTGGC
>NW_011439498.1:0-1941 GCF_000754665.1 Bison bison bison
AAGCGACGCAGCAGCAGCAGCAGCAGTATAATCCAAGGGCCCTTTTAAGAGGGAGACACATCAGAGTCTTCCCTGGTGGCTCAGACAGTAAAGAATCTGCCTCCAGGGAGGGAGACAGGGTTCGATCCCTGGATTGGGAAGATCCTCCAGAGAAGGGAATGTCAACCCACTCCAGTATTCTTGCCTGGAGAATCCCCATGGACAGAGGAGCCTGGTGGGCTAAAGTCCATAGGGTCACAAAGAGTTGAACACAACTGAGTGACCAACACTTTTTCAGTGTCAGAGTCAGATATGTGGTCATGGAAGCAGAAGCTGGGATGATGCAGGGCTGTGAGGCAAGGAATACACGTGGCCTCTAGAAAAGGAAAAGAAACAGATTCTCCCCTAGAGCCTCCAGAAGCAGTATTTTTCTGTTGACTCATTTTATCTCTTTTGACTGCAATAAACAGTTTGCAAGATCTTAGTTCCCTGAGCAGGGATTGAACCCATGCTCCCGGCAGTGAAAGCACAGAGTCCTAACCACTGGACCACCAGATGTAGAACTGAGTAAACTATTCCCACCTGCTGACTCATTTCAGACTTTTGTAAAATTATACATTTGTGTTGTTATAAGCAACTAGGTTTGTAGAATTTGTTGTAAGTAGTGAAAGAAAACTAGCACAGGTGGCTGATTAAAATAGTGACTCCCTAAATGATCATGCTTCACAGTAAGAGAAAAATCAAGATGAACAGTCATTGCCACCTTGGGTCCTTTGTATCACAGGTAATATACCACCTTCTCTTTTTGGATAGAGCAGAGGATTATAAGTTTGAAGGTTGGGGGAAAACTCTGTAATGATGTATTTAAGTTATTTCTGTGGAATACAAATAGGTATTTGCAGAAAGAGTATAGCTAAATGGTTGTTCTCACTTCTTGTGCTTTTTAGTCATTTTCTTTGCTGTATTAGGACTTGTTTAACTCATTGTGAATGTTTATGGGATAAGAAAGCTTACCCAGGATGGGAAGCAAATATATCTCCTCACTTTGCTCACAGCAGGTTTTGAGAAGCTGTGTTTTTAGGGGACGATCCTTCTTTGACTTAAAATCAAAGCAGAGCTAGTTCTCAGTTATTAGTAATGACATTGAACTCCACATACAGCACCAGGAGGACTGTGGACAGAATGAAGAGCAGAAGGATTTTATGTAGAGACCGGTGAACATGTAGGAAAAAACATATAATGGAGAAAAGACAGATAAGATACAGAAACTCAAGGTTCACTAACCAAGCTATTGGTCCAAAAGATGGGGCTGTTGCATAGGAAATAGCATACGTATTGCCTGTAGAAGGACCATCCCTAGGTTTCTAGGAACTTGCTGAGCAACCTTCATTAATAGATTCATCTGGTTGTGTTATGTACAAGGCCTTCATGTACCTCAATTTTTGTGTTTTCTAATGAGCTATCAGTCTTTATGCTGGTCAGTATTCTGAATTAATTGTTTCTAAAGATCTCTAAACTATTCTCAAGTGTGGGAGCACTTGTAAACTAGAGGGGTTTTAAACTTGAATTAGAGGATTTTTTTTTTTTACCTTTTATTAGGGATTAACAGAGGCTTCTAGGTACAGAAATACAATAGGTACAGATGTTGGTATAGGCATAGATATTTATTTATAAATTTATCTAGGTCTAGAGCTGTATTTATACTAAAATATATAATGTACATGGTTTATATTAAAATGAATATAAATTAAAAATTTTATAAAAAGTCTTATGCAGGTGGCATAGTCTTTCTCCAGAATCCCTAGTCTCTGTTGTTATTGTCATATTTAGGGTTGTTACAAACTCCATGTGATACTGTTTTCTACCACAGGCATTACTTATGCTTAGAATCTGCTGTGTCCTATGAATCCCATCCAGCTTTGCACAAGTTTTTCATGTCACTCGGTATATATGGTTTAATGA
>NW_011439499.1:0-1940 GCF_000754665.1 Bison bison bison
AATTCCCCCCCCCCTTTTTTTTTTTTTGGCTGAATGAGACCATCTGGCATGTAGTTGAGCAGTGCAAATCCTGCATTGTTCCTTTATCACAGCTCCAGCCTACTTCTCTGAGCAATGTAGAAGAGGTTTCCTTGTGTCCCCAGTCCGGCCTGGCTGGCTGGAGTACACTGTTCCTCATTCCTGTGCCAGAGATGCTGGAGACTAACTTTATGGCCTCAGATGTCCCAACAGGGTAAAGTTCATGGAGACTAACTGACCTTGAGATGTTATCACAAATAAAAGGAATACAAGGTGAAGATTTGGTGGGATGAGTCAGAAAACTTCCAGCTATCTTTTCTCTGGCCTTTCTGATGTGTCCCACGACAATAAACCATCAAAGTCTTATCAGACATTCTCTTCTCCTCCTTTTGAAAGACTTCTGGTTTCAGGTTAGAACCCTCTGAATCTGTGCTCTCAGTCTCTCTCATCAAACCGTTCCTCCCAGTTCAGCGAGGGACACTCTGGCCATAGTCATTTTCGCCACTCTGAGTCTGTGTTCTTGTATTTCACCAGGTACCTGTTAACTGTTGTTATGAATGGGTAGCACTGCAAAGAGGCAAAGAGCGAAGGCTCCAGAATTAGACCACCTCAGCTCAAGTCTTACCTCTGCAACTTAGCCATATGGTTGTAAAGGGAAACCTATTTCTCTTCTCCATGACTCAGTTTTTTCAACTCTAAAATGAGAGTCATCTAATAGGGTTGTTAGAAGAAAAAAGATAACGTGTAAAACACTTAGCAAAGTGGCCGGAACATGATAAACACTCAGTAAACTCTAGTTACCTTGGGAAATGAGTGTTTTTACCAAAAACAAATAATTTTTCACATTTTTTCATGACATTTAATAGCAGCCACAGCAAATCAAAAGAATGAACATTATGGAACATTTTTCAATGCAAGATTTAAATTCTTCACAGGTCATGGTGGTGAAATCATTGTCCAAAAAATCTATTTCATTCTTTGATACACTTACTAATTAACCATTTGCCCCTCATGCCACATTTTATTTCCAAAGTCCAAATTTTCAGGTGGGAGAATAGGTAAAAAACATTACCTGTGACCACCAGCCAAATGGTTTTTCAGCAAGACATCATCATTTTTAAAGATGCCTTTTAAGTTCTCCACACCTAGAAGGTATCAGCCTAACACAGGGTAGTTATCATTGAGAGGGCTCACTCAGCCTTGGCAGGCTTCACTTCATACACCCAGTGTGAGCTTAGGAAGACAGCATGATGTATGATAAAGTCAGTCACCAATCATAAGACAGCATGATATATGATAAAGTCAGACACCAATCATAGCAGCTAAGTCCCTTCCCCCTGACAGCAGTGGCAGATTTTCTCTGGTCACCTATTACTTGTGGATTTTCCTTATTATTTATTATTGCAGGAAGATCCAGATGCTAATATCATGCCAGATGACCCTAAGAAAATAGGACTTGAGAAATGAATAAAAGGCAAAAGGCAATGGTACTAATCCAGAGAGAAGGTCAACTGGAAAAGAGAAGAAAAAGGTTATAAGCAATTATGTTTAGGAGGAATCTAGGCCTTGGAGACTGATTATTTTGTGAAAGGCAAGAAGACAGTAAGGTCACAGAAAAATCTAAGGTTTCAGCGTTGGGTGTTTGGGGCAAAAGTTAAAGAACTGGCAATGGCCAGTAGACTTGGGTGATGCACAGTAGCAGGATCATGGTCGTTGGTGGGGACAGAGGAGCCCAGAAGGAGAGGGACTGACTAAAGGGAGTGTTTATCCAAGAAGGGGCCTCCATCTGAATCAGAGAAGACTGCACGAGATAATATCAAGATAACATGCTGCGGTTTATGAAAAAGTGGCTTTTTAAAAAAATCCTAGGCACGGCACCCCACTCCAGTACTCTTGCCTGGAAAATCCCATGGACTGCAGCC
>NW_011439500.1:0-1939 GCF_000754665.1 Bison bison bison
CTTAAACATAGGTCTGTATGTACAGGGGAAAAAACATGGTATACACACACACACACACACACACACACAAGGTTTGGTGTTTTCTGCAGTGTCACACATCCACTGGGGATCTTGGGATGTATCCTTCACAGATAAAGGGGACTATTACACAAAATCCTGCTTTTCAGATAGACATATTTCTTACTATCTCTTTATCTCATTTAGTGTACTTTAGAAATGAAAAGATTATACTTTGTTTCCAATGGGCCAAGTGTACTGTCTTTTATATACTGTCATAAACATAATTCATAGGAACATTTTGAACCAGAAACTGAACCAGGGAATAAAATCTACACCAATAAATAATGCTAAAACTGCATTAAACACCCTGTCCTAGGCAGAACCAATAGCATCAAAAAGCACAGCCCATCATAGGAGAATGGAATCAAGCATCATTTTGTATCTCAACAAACACTGGTCTGAGGGTCAGTCATCTTTCTTTTCTCTCAGGGAAAGCAAGGATCCATGTAACCTGTTACACCTTTAGGCAAGTAATAATCCTCTTCACTGATCCTCTTCTCAATACCTATGGACAGCAGCATAAGAACAATTCTCTCTCATTTTCTTATTATAGATTCAAAGTTTTTCTAGGAGACTGTAACTGCACAACATCAATCTCAGGAGTCTGTGCCCTGGGCATTCCTAATATCCTTGTAATTCTTATTATGGCCCAATTTATCTAAACCATGTGCAGCCTTTCAGAGTCTACTTTTATAGTCCTTTCACATCATAAAATTATGAAACAGCACAAGAATTTCCAGTGAAAGAGTGATTCACCATCATTGTGGCTGAACTCTATTGACCTCTTTTTTCAGATAAATGTTTTGGAAACCAAACACTATTTTTTTTCTAAGTGGCTGATTAGTTTATCACCTTAACATATAGTTTAAGTGATGTGATGTATTACTGCTTAAAAGAAAACAATGAAACTTGATTTGTACTAATAGACTCTTACTTTTGGGGTCCAGGTTCCCGCAAAATGGAATTTAAGGGTAACTACTGGCATGAAACCTGCTTTGTGTGTGAGCACTGCCGACAGCCAATAGGAACTAAACCTTTGATTTCCAAAGAGAGTGGCAATTACTGTGTGCCATGTTTTGAGAAGGAGTTTGCTAACTACTGCAGCTTTTGTAAGAAGGTAAATATCTATAAAGCATGAAGCTTATGAAATCTTCCAAACCATTGCTTTTTAGCAACATTATATATTTGCTGATACTATCATATTATAGCCATCTTTGCACACTCACGTTAGTACTGAATTCCATCAAGTTCAAAAGCACTACCTGTCACAGTGAGGAAGCTCATCTATTTTTATCACCATAAAATGCCACCCAGAACATGAATTTAATGTTTCAAAAGCTCAAGTGATTTGATATTCCAGTTCCATTCACTGATGTTCATGCAAGATTTCATGTATTCTGGTGAAGGACCCACATCTCTCTTTGAATACAAATATTTCTTAGAAAATTTTTGATCCATATAATTTCAGAGGGAGATGGATTTGTCTCACAGAGTGACTAAGGGAACCAATTTAAACAGGATATCTCACTCCTCACTTTATATCCAAGCAATGTAAATGTCTTCTTGGCTTGAAGCTTTCATATTTCTAGCAGTAGACAGATAAGAGAATGATACTCAAGAGTGACAAGATCATTAGGGAAACTCATTCATTAGACAGAAAGAAGGCTAAGCACTGCAAGTGGTTTCCTTCGCCTCCAGTTGCAAAGCTTCATGTAGGGCCTTTTAACTTGGATACCCATTCAAACTTTTCCAATAGGAAAAAAAGTCACATTTTTCAAGTAAACTTGGTACAATTCTTTTTTTATCCTCTAAGCTTTTATATGAAAAAGTCACTCATCTCTATCACCTTGATAACATATCTGTAATCCATTAATATATA
>NW_011439501.1:0-1939 GCF_000754665.1 Bison bison bison
CAGCCATAGTTCATGGTGAAATAATTAACATAAGATTTACACAGAATTTTGCATATATCTATGTATTCATAAAGTGCAATGGATTTGTAGCTTAATGTAATAAACATGAATAAATTAAGTACAACTACATATTATTTTCTCTAATTTATGAATTTGATATGTTTTACTGTTTTACTATTATTATATAAATAAGGTAATTTCTTTACAATATTAAATTGTAAGGGAAATATATGTCAGTTAACAAAGAACCTAAATTTAAAATGTAAACTATAGAAAGAAACCTGTAATACTGCATAATATGTTTTTGTAAAAGAGTATGACAACTTTAAACATGCAAAGAAAGTTGAGTAATTAAAATTCAAGGCCATCTTCAGACACATTTCCATGGTAAAATCATAGTTGGCCTGTCTCCACTTTGTATATATAGTAGCACAAAGTCTTTTTCTCTTGTGCAGTTATATACTTAGTACACACACACACACACATACCTTTTCCACATTTCTTTCTTTTTCTGCTAGCTTGCTTTGTAGACAAACCAACTTGCAGTCCAACCGCCAGTAGAGTTTAGTTGCAAACAAACTCTACCACTTCAACAGTAAAGAAATTTGTTGGAAGGATATGGGTCAGCATATAGAATCAAAGATAAAGCTGATAAGCCACCCTGGTGAGGACAGACCCTAGAACAGTTCCAAGGATCCAGGTAGGAGAAATCCATAGATTATCCATAGAATCCACAGCTTTGGAGGAATCCAAAACGGTCCATAGAAAGCTTATTGGAATGAATGTGTGTTTGCCCTTTTCTCATTGTCTCTCAGCTCAGGATCTACATTCCTGGGAGAGAGTCTGATCTGCTTAGCGAAGTTCACAAGGCCACACCTTGACTGGGGCGATCTGGACCTCTTCCCTGAAGTGACCATGAAGAAGGATAGCAGCTACATACCCCCCAAAACGGACACCTAGATGTGGTCACCAAAAAAGGAGAGAAGATTCTAGGTAGGCAAAAGCAGTACATGTTTTAAGATTCTAAAACCAAGACATTTATTTATAATTGCTCTATATATGGCTTTGATCATTAATAGCTAAAACATTCATATAGGAGGATATTGGATATATAGGATAACTAGCACTGACTTGTTAAGAATAACAAATAAGATAAACAAGAATATTTCCTGTTTATCCAATTTCCCTTCTCCATTAACTCCTTCTTCCTAAACTTTCCACGGAGCATGCAAATCTCTTATGCAAAATCTCTTTGCACTTGAATATGTATAGAGTACAAGCCAGGAGACCTTAAACTTATTTCTAATTGCTTCTCTAACATGCTAGGAGATCTTGACATCTAGAAATTTTTAAAATTTTAATTTTTTATTTATTAAACTTTTGATTTTGTACTGGGGTATATCCAATTAACAATGTTATGATAGTTTTAGGTGAACAGCAAAGGGACTCAGCCATACATATATATGTCTCCATTCTCCCCCAAACTCCCCTCCTACGGAGGCTGCCACATAACATTGAGCAGAGTTTCATGTGCTACACAGTAGGTCCTTGTTGGGGGTTGAAGCTTTTTGAGGGTTTCGCTTCTTCATTTGTAAAACGAAGGTATTAGGGTACAGGAAGTCCCAGCGACTGCATGCATTCAGTGGTCAGATGGTAGCAGGCAGAGTTCTCTGCTATTGATTCCTACCAGCCTTTTCCAGGGTCAGGCCACTCTTCAGAGGAGCCAGGGACCTGTGCTTACAATCCCTGGAAGTTGACAGGTGGTCAGAGACTATCAGGGCTCTGCTGAGGAGTTGGAACGAGTCCAATCATTCATTCATCCACTCATTCAATCAATCATTTGCCAAGCATCAGGTGATACCACTCCAGTACTCTTGCCTGGAAAATCCCATGGATGGAGGAGCCTGGTGGGCTGCAGTCCATGGGGGCTCGAAGAGTC
>NW_011439502.1:0-1939 GCF_000754665.1 Bison bison bison
CAGCCATAGTTCATGGTGAAATAATTAACATAAGATTTACACAGAATTTTGCATATATCTATGTATTCATAAAGTGCAATGGATTTGTAGCTTAATGTAATAAACATGAATAAATTAAGTACAACTACATATTATTTTCTCTAATTTATGAATTTGATATGTTTTACTGTTTTACTATTATTATATAAATAAGGTAATTTCTTTACAATATTAAATTGTAAGGGAAATATATGTCAGTTAACAAAGAACCTAAATTTAAAATGTAAACTATAGAAAGAAACCTGTAATACTGCATAATATGTTTTTGTAAAAGAGTATGACAACTTTAAACATGCAAAGAAAGTTGAGTAATTAAAATTCAAGGCCATCTTCAGACACATTTCCATGGTAAAATCATAGTTGGCCTGTCTCCACTTTGTATATATAGTAGCACAAAGTCTTTTTCTCTTGTGCAGTTATATACTTAGTACACACACACACACACATACCTTTTCCACATTTCTTTCTTTTTCTGCTAGCTTGCTTTGTAGACAAACCAACTTGCAGTCCAACCGCCAGTAGAGTTTAGTTGCAAACAAACTCTACCACTTCAACAGTAAAGAAATTTGTTGGAAGGATATGGGTCAGCATATAGAATCAAAGATAAAGCTGATAAGCCACCCTGGTGAGGACAGACCCTAGAACAGTTCCAAGGATCCAGGTAGGAGAAATCCATAGATTATCCATAGAATCCACAGCTTTGGAGGAATCCAAAACGGTCCATAGAAAGCTTATTGGAATGAATGTGTGTTTGCCCTTTTCTCATTGTCTCTCAGCTCAGGATCTACATTCCTGGGAGAGAGTCTGATCTGCTTAGCGAAGTTCACAAGGCCACACCTTGACTGGGGCGATCTGGACCTCTTCCCTGAAGTGACCATGAAGAAGGATAGCAGCTACATACCCCCCAAAACGGACACCTAGATGTGGTCACCAAAAAAGGAGAGAAGATTCTAGGTAGGCAAAAGCAGTACATGTTTTAAGATTCTAAAACCAAGACATTTATTTATAATTGCTCTATATATGGCTTTGATCATTAATAGCTAAAACATTCATATAGGAGGATATTGGATATATAGGATAACTAGCACTGACTTGTTAAGAATAACAAATAAGATAAACAAGAATATTTCCTGTTTATCCAATTTCCCTTCTCCATTAACTCCTTCTTCCTAAACTTTCCACGGAGCATGCAAATCTCTTATGCAAAATCTCTTTGCACTTGAATATGTATAGAGTACAAGCCAGGAGACCTTAAACTTATTTCTAATTGCTTCTCTAACATGCTAGGAGATCTTGACATCTAGAAATTTTTAAAATTTTAATTTTTTATTTATTAAACTTTTGATTTTGTACTGGGGTATATCCAATTAACAATGTTATGATAGTTTTAGGTGAACAGCAAAGGGACTCAGCCATACATATATATGTCTCCATTCTCCCCCAAACTCCCCTCCTACGGAGGCTGCCACATAACATTGAGCAGAGTTTCATGTGCTACACAGTAGGTCCTTGTTGGGGGTTGAAGCTTTTTGAGGGTTTCGCTTCTTCATTTGTAAAACGAAGGTATTAGGGTACAGGAAGTCCCAGCGACTGCATGCATTCAGTGGTCAGATGGTAGCAGGCAGAGTTCTCTGCTATTGATTCCTACCAGCCTTTTCCAGGGTCAGGCCACTCTTCAGAGGAGCCAGGGACCTGTGCTTACAATCCCTGGAAGTTGACAGGTGGTCAGAGACTATCAGGGCTCTGCTGAGGAGTTGGAACGAGTCCAATCATTCATTCATCCACTCATTCAATCAATCATTTGCCAAGCATCAGGTGATACCACTCCAGTACTCTTGCCTGGAAAATCCCATGGATGGAGGAGCCTGGTGGGCTGCAGTCCATGGGGTCTCGAAGAGTC
>NW_011439503.1:0-1936 GCF_000754665.1 Bison bison bison
AAGGCTCCTCTGTCCATGGAATTTTCCAGGCAAGAGTACTGGAGTGGGTTGCCATTTCCTTCTCCAGATTTTGTTTTTAGTCAATAGATACATAGAAAGGAAGGAAGGGAGGAAAGGTGAGAGGAAAGAAAGGATAGGAAAAGAAAGAGGAAAGAAAGGATAGGAAAAGAAAGAGAAAAATCTGAAAGCCTCTTCAAAGAACTTGTTTGCTTATGGATTAGAAAGATGCTAAGGTTTTCTGAGAGTCAGTTTCTGTGGGGGTAGAATTCTGCAGCTCTGTTTGTCCTGGGACAGATGGTAATAAATTGAGCACACACTCCTTTGCACGCAATAACGTAATTATGTAACACAAGCCTTTTAACAAGTTCCCCAGAGTTCACTGGCCCTCAAGGACTAGACTAGCCAGAAAGGCTGCTGAACGGTGTGTAGATGAGCCCTCTTCCCCTGTAGAAGGCGCTGTGGCAAGGGGGTCAAGGAGACAACAGTCCTCCGACTTTATCAGGGGGAAATGGCCGGGCAGATACGTTGTTGTTAACAAGCTGTTCTTGCCCAGATCAGCTGGTGACAAAGCCAAGCCTGGAATCCCACGTCCTGACCTCCAGTCCGGGGTTCTTTGCCTGCAGAGTGTGGTGGTAGGAGACAGTCTGTTTCTTGTCAGGAAGATTGGACAAAGGGGAAAGGTGGGGAGGGCCCAGATGATTGATAAGGATTGACAGGCTAAAAAGAGACAGAGACAGGGCCAGAGGAGGGAAGGGGGAAGGGGGGAATGACTAGTGGGGGATGGGGAGGGACGGAAGGTCTCTGGAAGCTTTGGCCCCAAGGACTGTCACCTCAGCCAACCCATAGGGCCCCATGCCCTGCAACTTGCTCCCCTTCTCTCAGAACTGTCCCTGGCTGGGCTCCCTCAGGTGCTGTAGCCCAACAGTACTGAACCACTTATTGTTCTATACTCTTCCCTCTGGCCTTTGCTCCCACAGGGGGAATGCCCTTAACTTGCTCCTTAATCCCATATTCCTAATCTCTCTAAACCCAGCAGGGTTCTCTCAAGCATCACCTTCCTGATGACACATTTCCTCATTGCTCCGACTAGAGCCTGGCCCCTCTCTGTTCTGAATGCTCTGCACAGGTTTCTATCGGCATCCAAAACTCTTTAGGACCTCAGACATGTCTTTGGGACCCACTCCAACTGTAAACTCCAGGAGCCCAGCACCAGATCTGACATGTGTCAGAGGTTCAAGAGGTGAAGATTTGTTAGATAGATGATGGATGGATGGATGGAGAGTAAAGACATTAGGAAAGATGAATGGAAGGATGGTCTGGGAGAAGAGGAGCACGCAGTTGCAGTGAAAATGCAGAGAGGTTAAAAGAACTCTTAACTGGGAGTCTAGAAACCTTTGTGTTCATTAGCTCAGTGACCTGGGACAAGCCACTCCACCTCTCTGGACATCAGTCTCCCGCCTATACAGTGACAGAGGTGATAGGGTACAGTGCCTGATATCTGATCCCCAAGGGCCCTCCACCTGCCTTGCTGGCTCCATGGTGGCAGATGCATCGCATTCTGTCTGAACTCTCAGGTCCACTTGGCTCCTGGATACAGGGGTGGGGGCCAAGGTTCTGGGGTCAGAAGAAGCCTGGAAGCCAAGGTACAAAAGGGCAGCAACTGAGGTGTGGACCCAGCCTCCTGGCAGGAGACCACCTCTGGCAGCAACTCAGGAAATAATTTGTTCCTGACCTGCTACCACCACTACCACCAAACAGCAATTTGGAGGCTGAGGACTTGGCAGACTTGACCGATAGCCATCTGCTCTTTGCAGGCCATGGTCTCCTTGCCCAAAGGATTAAACAGAGACCCAAGGCTCCAGTTGAGGGAGCCTCCTCTACTGTGTCCCCTCTCTTCACTCAAGGTCAAAGCCACCTCCCATTTTTTTCTCTGCAG
>NW_011439504.1:0-1936 GCF_000754665.1 Bison bison bison
CTCATCCTCTGTCGTCCCCTTCTCCTCCTGCCCTCAATCATTCCTGGAAACCCTATTCACCACTATTGGCTGCAAAGAAGGTTGCAAATGAAGACTCAACTGAGGAATATTTATGTCCTAGAAAAAGACTTGAATATTCTTAATGAGGAAGAAAGGGGAGAATGGACATTAGGCAAGTGGCCTTTTCTGTCATTAGTACTTTATAATTGCTTTGTAATTAGAGCTATGTACCATTCCTTTTGCAAATATAGCATCTACTAAAATTTTCATAATATGGTTTCAGATCAATGGATGATTCCATTTACTTGTCTTTATAGTGCCCTAAATAAGAATCACTTCATGATTTATTATGGAGTGGTACACACTTATATCAGTAGGGCATATTATTTATTAAAATTTCTAATGGTTTAAAAAATATTGTTTCCATATGTGCTTCCTTAATTACTAGTGAATTAAAGCATAGTTTTCATTGCTTATAGATATGACCATCTACAATCTCAGAAAGCATCTCCCTTTCAGAATGCATGGCCTAGTCTGGTTTAAGTATCTCACTACTAAACACATAGTCAAAACAAAACAAAAATCTAAATTTTTGTTTAGATTGATCACAATGATCAGTCCAGGTATTGCCAAACAGGTATCTTCATTTGACTGTATAGTTAAGATAATTAGGGTAACTGATTATTTTTATACAAAGAAGTTTTACAAAAATTTAGTTTTGTTATACTCAAAATGAGTACAATTTTTACAATTTTAAAAATGTTATGCAAAATTTAATGTCCAGAAATATAAATAATACAAAGTATAAAACTCTAGTAATGTTGCCCTTTGGAAATATCCTTATTAAGTTTGGTAAAAATATCTCTAACTTTTTTTCTTTATATCTATGAATATTTTTGTATTCTAAAGTTATTATTTAAAATTTGAATTACTATTTCTATAGTATACTAAACTTACTATAAAAGAAAAATTATCAGTGTATCTTGAATTCTCTTGCATGTTCTATTTAATCATATACGCCAACTTCATTCTTTTCAAAGATTGTAATAGTCCATTGTAGGAATGCACTATACTTTTATCCACATATTAATAAATATTTAAGTTATTTCCCATTTCTGATTATTAGAAACATTTTGATGAGCATTCTTGGATCTGTATCTTTGTGCACATGTACACCATTATTCTGTAGGATAAACTCTTAGAAGTAAGACTTCTAGGCCAAAACATATGCAGGAATAAGATGTTAATAGCTGCTGCCTGATTACCTAAAGTGTTGTAAAAAACCACACATATATCAATAGTGGATATAATTTATTAAAATTTTTCATTGCAAAAATTTATTGTTTTAATATGTACTTCTTTAATTATTGAGATAAAACTTATCTTTCATATGCTTGTGAATGTACTTGGATGACTTTTTAATTAGATTTTCTTCCTGATGTGATTTGTAAATAACTTTTAAAAGCACTAGCATTTAGATTTATCTTTACTGTTTCTGTTTACAGTTAATTTTTTTTCTGTTTTTGTATATGAAGCTCCTTGTATTGTTCCCTTATGCCCACTTTGTAGTTTTTCTAACTTCTCATTTAAATTATTAATTTAATTTTATTTTCTTGCTGGTAAATAAACATATTTAAGGCTATCAGTTTTCATTTTAGTAAAACATTGGTTTATCTTATAGTCTTTGGTTTGTTATTGTTGTCATTTTCTAAATATTTTCAGTTGTGTTTTGGTTTTCTCCTTGATGTAAAAGTTCTTTAGAAGAAAACTTTAAATTTAAAAGCAATTTGAATTTTATTATTACCCCATCTTTGTTGTTTATCTAGATATTTTAGTGTAAAGTTAAATCTTAGCACTTGCAAATAAAATCAGAATTTAATTGCTATAAATATATGTGTATGTGCATGCATATGTGCACACACACACACACACACAC
>NW_011439505.1:0-1935 GCF_000754665.1 Bison bison bison
CAGAGAAAATACTGGTCCTTTGAGGAGGACCCCACTTAACATGAACAAACCCACTGGCCCACACACACACTTAGGCATACACACCAAGAGCTCACTGACATGTACACACAGCACACACCACACATCCCCACTGGTCGTGAGCTGCCTGTTCTTAAGAAGGCCACCCAGTTTGTGTTCCTGGGGAAGAACACTGTCCCCATTTGAATGCTTACAGTTTTGGATAGACGGGGGTAGGGGGATCCTCAGGCTCAGAGAGTTTGCTCAGAGAGGTTGCAAACTGAGTTCAGGGTCTCTGCTTGTAAACCAATTTTGTTTAGTTCACACAGTGGTTTTTCTTTAAAAAGTTGTTTTTTAAAAAATTAGATGCCAATATTTAAAAATAGATTTCACATTAAAGGTGGAAGATACTGGCAACAGTTGGTTGAGCTGAGGATGGTGGGGGTCCCTTTGTTTACCACAGTCTCCACAAGTGCCCTCTCCCTGACACTGCTTGGCTCCTATTGACGTGAGTTGAGATGAGTTGGTGACACTCATCTCAAATCTCCATGGTCAGTGGTATGGATGCCAGTATCTGCCCTGCCTGTGAGCCTGACCCTAGGGATCCCACCGATGCCACTGAGGACAGGGTTTTAAGCACCTGCTTTCTCGCTGGAACTCTTACTCCACCCACCTAATCCCCAGAGCTGCTATGGGCATGCTTGGGGCCATGTGGGACTGAGAGGTTGGGGGGTCTCTGGAGAGACAGGGTCCAGCCATTTCAACCAACCCCAGAACTCTGGAGTGACCACCCATCCACCCCCAACTCTATCCCATGCCCAGTGGGATGGAGAAGGAAGGAGAGTCTGATTCATAGATAACTTCCTTCTTCCTCAATAGAGCAAGGAGGGGCCAACCAGTAAGGACAGTAAATAATAAACAGACCATAACACAGACTGAAACACTTTAAAACTCCTATCAAACAAGTCCTCAGTTATTCGGCATTGGCGGGGGGTTTTAATATGCTTTTGTAAATTAGATATTCTGATTAATCCATTTAATGCAGATAATACTGGGATCTACTTCCTAGGCTATTAGGATTAAATGAGTTATTTTTGTAAAGTGCTTAGATCACTGCCTGGCACATGATAAGCTCTGTGTGCCAGTGACTGTTAAATAAAATAAATTAATTAATAATTGGAAGCCACCACTACATGCAGGGTGTGGCTTTAAAGTACAAAAATAGCATCTTCTAATACATAAAGAGTGCTGTTCCTTTTCAAAGCTGACCTCAGGGAGGCTATGCGTTTGCCCCAGGCAGGATATCTTTTCTTGAAACACTCTGGCATCTTCCTTGGGAAACCCTTAAGAAAAAAGCTTGACAACACTCTGGGCTCACAGCTTCCCTGCCCAGCCCAGGACCCAGAGACAAGCAACTGGATTCCAAACCACATGGGGGTCTGCTGAGCTTCACATGAACTTACTTCAGCACACGTGGCTTCAAATAGCCTTAGATGTTCCAAAAGTCAGAGCTACCCTCAAAAGGTAATAATATCAAGACCACTTCCTGGTCTTAAGACCACTTCTGGTTAGCTCAGAGCTTTATGGCTTATAAGACAGTTTCTCCTCCACTACGGAGGGCATATAAAAAGATGTCCCGCAGAGGACAAAATGTTTTGAGTCATGATCTTTAAAGGACACACTCTTTCCCACAATAGTCAGTTCTGGGGGGTGTGTGTTTGAAAAATTCAGCTACTTTGGGAATGCTAAACAGGATTCCCCACCTCCAAAACCTTTGGAAACACTGAAGAAGTGAAAGTGAAAGTCGCTCAGTTGTGTCCGACTCTTTGTGCCCCCATGGACTGTACAGTCCATGGAATTCTCCAAGCCAGAATACTGGAGTGGGTAGCCTTTCCCTTCGCCAGGGGATCTTCCCAACCCAGGGATTGAACCCAGGTC
>NW_011439506.1:0-1934 GCF_000754665.1 Bison bison bison
CCCCCCACCCCCCCCCCCCCCCCCTGCCACTTTCGGAGCTGGTCTCTACGATTCATTCATGCTTGCTTTTCTAGTCTCTGACTTTCCTTTTCACGGGGGACGCATGTTGAGGACGATGGTTCAGTAGACGGAAAGAGCTCGGGTGCCTCAGGCTCACCGAGAAGCAAGTTCCCTAGGAAAGCTGTGTCACTAGGAATCTCTGCCCTGGTTTTTGAACGAACAGGGTACTACTGTATATTGTGCAAGACCACTGAAAATTGGCATTGCTTGTCGTGGTTACTCCGTCCTAGTACATTCCAGTGAAATGGTAAAAACACTTTCACTTTTATACTTACCTCCTTTTCTCATCCATTCTCATAATCATGCAAAACACTGTATTTAATTCAATAGTTGTTTACAAAATCTTCAATATGAATTAAGGTCTTAAGACCTTGAGCAAGGTGGTTGGTGTTGCAACTTTAATCCATCAGGTATTAGGTCGTCATCATTCAGTTCTCTAAGGGGCTACAGTATGTGGTTCATGTAACACTTGCATGGGACCCCTCAGAGTAGTTTCCCTGTGTTAGACCCAGGCAACAGACGTGTAACACGAGAAGAACCTGCTCTGTTCTCCTGGTGTGAACTTGTTTGGGAAGGGCCATCCAGTCTGAGTCAGTAACTTGGCCTTGGTCTTTGGAGGCCTGGGTTTGTTTGCCGGAACAGTAGGGTTTTAAAATAGCTGTTTCTAGTTGTGAGTTCTGAAATTATTTCTATGACATTTTAATGTACAATGTAGTCAATCAAGAGTATTTCGTAAGCATTTCCTGTATGTCAACTAGGTGCTGGAGCTCTAGTTATTGAGATTAACACAGTGAACAAGACAGATTTGGCCTCTGCCCTAAGGGATCTTATAACCTAGGAGGGAAAGCAGCCATTTAAAATACAGCGATGGTTTTTTTTTTTTTTTTTACAGGCAAGACAGGGTAGGCTGCATTTATTTTCAGCGTTTCCTTCTCTTTCTGGATAAAAAGATATGGTTATATATTTCTGTGTTTTAAAGCCAGTGCAACACCAAAAAGAATTTTCTTCTCTATGTATAAAATGAAATTCAATTATTAAGATTCCTAATTTTTTTCTCCTTGATCATAATGAATGTGGTGTGGGTAGAGAACCAGGAATGAGTGGAGGAGGTATTTTTGTATTAAACATGCTGACTGATGTTAAGACTCTGGTGTATATGCATTTATTTTTGTATAGGTGGCCATGTATGTCTATGTAGGCAACCACACAGAGCTGAGAATTTCCTTTACTATCTCTATCACTAGGCTGTTGACAGCCAAGGGCTTATTAATTTCTTAGTTAATTCCTCAATACGGTGTCAAATAGTGAATTAAAGCGTCAAATGGTGAAATACTGAACTTGCATGTTTGCCTGCTTTTCTTGCATTCAAATTCCCGTGCCCCTAATACACCACTCATGTTGCTCTGAGATTAGTTTCTCCAGGTTCATTTTCCTGTCCCTATTCACCTTCTGAAAACACCTTCAGGAGCTCCTGTTTTTACTGAATTCTGTCTCCCTAGCAGCATTTCCCTGCCCTCCCTACTTGTCCCACGTAGATACCTGATTCCATCAATGCCACCTCTCCTCCTGCGCCACACGTGAGTGCTCACCAGTCCCACAGTGCCCTTCCTTACTTCTGCTTCTTCACAGGATCCCGAGGCTGTCCCAGCACGCCTCACCCAATGTGCTTCCAGCTCCAGTAGTTCTGCATAAATGCTTGTTGTCAGGGGTTGGAGCCAAAGGATTGGGCGCCTGAGCTCAGTACCCACAGACCGGTCACTGGAGGAGATGACTGCAATGGTGACAGAAGGCATCTGTGGATCTTAATGGAACAGATGGTCAAGGGGACCTACTCACTTCTACCTTGTCTGGACTTTCCCTAGAGGGTGTCTGAC
>NW_011439507.1:0-1934 GCF_000754665.1 Bison bison bison
AACCCACTCCAGGATTCTTGCCTGGAAAATCCAATGGACAGAGGAGCCTGGCAGGCTACAATCCATGGGATCACAAAAGAGTCAGACACGACTGAACACATATGCTTCATGTACAACAAAGTTTCCCTAAACTTTAATAGCCTTACTTTAAAAAGTTGTTTCTAGATGGCTTGTATCATGCTGATATTCCAAGTTATAAAGGTTTAAAAGGCACAAGGAAAGCTGGGACACAGGAAGCACAGGATGTAATGACTTTGAAAGTATGAGTTGCAGAAAGAAAGCTGGATGCACCGTCATCCATCATTATTCAGTGTCTGGATGTATGTTTATAACAGCGCCTTTGTTTGTCGCAAGCAATGGGTCTCAAGGGCACTGCAGGGGATGTCAAGAGAGATTGTTCCCTGAATATAATAGTTGTTTAATAAATATTCATTGAACGAGAAAGCAGAGACAGGCACTTCAGAGCTTTGCTGATATGAAAAGTTGTTCATTGAGATTGCTGCAGGTTTTTGGCGTGGGTGGAAGTGGTAATAAGATGGTGGTTTTATGTGGAACATGTAGGACATGGAGGCAGTTGAATGGAAAATAGTGCCATAAAAAATTTCTGATGTGATTATGTAAAAAAGTTACTCAGAGCTGAGGACTCTTGAATCTATGCCCAAGGAAATCTGATGTCCCCTAAACTTTTCTTTCACTTTTATTTTTTCAAGGTGGTGTCCATTTAACAATACTGAGTTCCTTTAGGCCAGGTACTGGGGCCACAGAGGCCAGGAGGCAGGATTCCTGCTTTTGGAGAGCATACTGTTGAGACAGCAGGCACCTTGTGTGGTGCCTATCACATTGTGTGGTTGTGACAATGACTGGGACTAGGACTGTCAGGCTCAGAGAAAGAAGCCATTACTTTGGAGGGGTGGGAAGAAAGAAAAGAAGTTGGGGGAAATTTTCTCAGAGAATGTCACAGATAGATGAGCTAGACCATGACGGTGAAGCAGAAATTTGCTGCCAAAGAACCTGGTGTATGTGTGTTAAGTTTTAAAGAGAGAGGCCTTACAAGCCACAACTGATTAAGCATGAAGTGGATGGTGAATGAAATGTGAAGTCGTCAAAGATCATCTTCAAGGATTTGGAATCAGTTAAAAGTTATGCTGAGTCATTCTCCCTGTGGCTGGAGGTTCTTCAGGCTGGTCTTTTCCCGAGAGGGTCAGGGAAAATAAGTGAGAACAGAATTTCCCAATGGAAAGAGGAGTAGGGAAGAGAAATTTCTACTCTCATTTGAAGAACAGAACATAAAGACTAATAGACAACAGACAGAAGGGAAGAGGCCTAAGTGCATGTCATGCTCTTTCAAGACAGCCTGTACTTGCTGAGCCCCCTTGTTCCATGTGCCAATCCCTGCTCCCTTCCTTTGGGAGGCCCTGCCAGACCCCCTCGTATCCTCTTATGAGTTCTTGCAGAGCTAGTTTCTGGCTTCACTCCTGTGGTGCTTTGCACTGTACATCTTCTTGTGTGCATTTATTGTGCTGCTCTTGAGAGCTAGCACCTTTTGCATTTCTCACGGTCTCTCTAGGAGCTTCCACAGGCTCTGGAAGATTACACTGGCCTCTGAATGGGCCTTCCACGTCTAGCTTCCACTGCTCCAACCTTCTTTTCAGAATATTTTTTTGGTGACGACCTCAGTTCTCTTGCTCATAAACTTCATGCATACTTCATCTGTGAAAGAGTGAAAAAGAGCCAATAAAAATCAAATGGTAGAAGGATGATGCTTAATGAATGGGAGATGTTCGTGACATATGGTTAAGTTACATGTAGATTATGTTTCATATGTTCCATATTTTGTTAAAAATACAGGCCAGGGACTTCTGTGGTGGTCCAGTGGTTAAGAATCCACCTGCCAATGCAGGGGACATGGGTTTGATCCCTGCTCCGGGAAGATT
>NW_011439508.1:0-1932 GCF_000754665.1 Bison bison bison
CCCAGGGATCGAACCCGAGTCTCTCGGACTTCTGTCACCAAATCCATAGTGCCATAGACCTGGAAGTCTGTCGCTCCACTACTGACCACCACATGAAAGAGGATCATGGCGTGAGTGTGTTTCTCTTAATGAGAAGATATTAAATATTATGTTCAGATATTAAATATGACCACTTATTAATGGATTTAGTAAGTGGCATTTATTTAAATTCATATGATTTTTAAAAGTAAAGGTCAAACCTTTAACAAATTAATTTTGGGACTGAACTTTAATATGAATAAAGAAATAGTGTGAAGGATTTTCCTTGGTGGTTCAGTGGTTCAGAATCGGCCTTCCAGTGCAGTAAATGTGGGTTTGATCCGGGTTGGGGAATTAAGATCCCACATGTCTTGGGGAAGCTAAGCCTGCGCACTGCAACTAGAGAAGCACATGCAGAGCCTGTGCACCACAAGGAAGAGCCAGGACAGTCAATTTTTTTTTTTAATGGTGTGAGAGGAGTGGGTAAAGGCACAGGACATGGTCTAGATTCCAGACCATGATTCTCCCAATAAGAGCACTAACAGTGACTGTGCACTAGACTTGTGGAGTAAGACAAAATGCAATAAGACACACTCCTACTCAGGGAGCTTTCATTCTGGCTAAGGGACTAGGGCAAATCCCCAAATAAAGTATAATTTAGACTATAGTAAGTAACAAAAGAGAAGAGCCATCAAAGTGATACAGGAACTTAGAGCAGGCAGGGGTCATCTTGGTTGTGGGAAATGCCTTCATTCATTCATTTGTTGAACAAAAGCCACCTACTATGGCCAAGCATGATACTAGGACATCACGCCAACAGGTCACAGAATAGACCTCCCTGGTGGAGTTTACAGTCTAGCGGGGAGGACAGATAATAATCAGTATGCATTCCAAATAAGTAACTGTTATTTAGACAAGTCTTACATGCTAAGAGAAAAAGGAACTAGAGCAGGAAAAAGGAAGTAGTGCGTCTGGGCAGGTTTCTGCAAAGATCTGGACTTTCACACTTGGAAGGGGTTCTGAGCAGCAGAGTGGTATGATCTGATTGACATTTTAATAGGATCACTCTGGACTGAGAACAGCTTCAGAAGGTGTTTGAAGCACACACTAACACCATCATAGTTAACCTGTGTTGAGCAAATCCTCCATGCCAGACACTTAGATCATTGAGTATCCTGGACATTCTAAAATACCTGCCTATCAACACCCTGGGGTAGACACTATTTTATCCCTAATGACAAGGAAACTGAAGCTGAGAAGCTAAACAGTTTGTCTAAAACCTCACAGCTGACAGGAGGTAGGGCCTCACATGTTCTAAGCCCTAGGCCTGGTTCCAGGCCATTCTGTTACACTGGATAGCAGGCTTCCCTACAACCCACTTTCATGATATGCATTTCCTGTTCAAAAGCCTAATAGGATTTCCAACATTTGAGGCCCTCCTTTGGGAAATCTGTTCCCTCCAAACCAAGAAATACTTGACTGTGGTCAACAAGGGCCCTACTAAGAGGGATACAAATGATAAAGCAGATCATGTCAAAAATTTTGTAATGTAATATAGTAGGAGTTACAAGATAAATATCTGTGTTTCAAAAAAATTACAATTCAGGAAAAAGAGTCAGGCAAACAAAAAGTCAATTGACTTTAGAACACTCAGCTCATTGTCCTTCAAGCATGCTGTGCTCAAGTGTCAGTTTATGCCTGGCTCTTGCACACTGGCCCTCACACATCTTTTTAGGCCCTCACACATCTTTTTATCCTCTTAAGAAATGGCACCCCACTCCAATACTCTTGCCTGGCAAATTCCATGGGCAGAGAAGCCTGGTCGGCTGCAGTCCATGGGGTCACTAAGAGTCGGACATGACTGAGCGACTTCACTTTCACTTTTCACTTTCATGCATTGGAGAAGGAAATGGC
>NW_011439509.1:0-1929 GCF_000754665.1 Bison bison bison
CACAAAAAAAAAAAAAAAAAAAAAAAAAGCGGAGACATCACTTTGCCAACAAAGGTCCATCTAGTCACTCACCCAGAGAGAGAGTATGCAAATGTTGAATCAGAGACCAATAGGAGTACATATTAATGATTTCTCCTTTAAAAAATACATTCATAAGTATCATTTTTTGTTTTTGTCTTGTAAAGGAGATTTTAAAGGCAGGATGGTCTGCCCAAACTAGAATCTTAAGCTCATGTGCTGCTAGTTCAATAGTAATTGAGGAAATGATCCCCTGTATTCAGAATTATATCTACATACAAGCTGAACACCCCCATTAAGTCAAATAAAAAGAAACTAGTATATATACAAAGCAGACCTTAACAGTTTCCTGGATTTGTCTCTAACAAATTAAGGTAAATTCATCTGACTGGCATTCAAGACTGGTACCCTAATTTGCACAGGTCTTCCCGTGTACCTACTCTAGGCTCCAATTAAATCTATCCACTGCTATTGCTTCCTGCATTTATCTTATACTATTAAGTTTTGTTTGGGTTTTTCCTTTCAATCTAAGCTCTCCAATCTTTATTTTCAAAATCCTATTCATTTTTAAAGCTACATTTCAAAATACAATATTTCATAAAGATAGCTTTATGCTTTTCCCCTTTAATTTAAAGCCCAAAATATATATCCTCTCCTCCTTTAACTTCTATTGCATTAAGATGAGAAAAGGAACAGCAGAATAGATGGGGAAGATTCTTAGGAAAAGATCTGAAGTTAAATAATTTTTCTAAAAGACATTAAACACTCAAGTCTTTGTCTAATTTTTTCCCAAGTCACTTATTCTTTCAATGATTTGCAGACTGTTTATTTTGAGCCAGATCCTGTGCTAGAACCTGTAAATGAAAAGATGGATTAGGACATAGTACATATCCTCAAAATTTAACATCTAATGGTCAAGAGGGGTTTGAACATTACCAGATTTAAAAAGCAGAGAAAATGGTTAAAGAGAAGCCGGGCAGTGGCAGACCATGTGAAATTTCCGAAAGTATCCACACATCTAATTTATTCAAATTCACACTGTTGAGAACAGCGAGGATTATTTGTCACGTTATCCATTACTGAAGATACACTCTAGACAGCCAGGGTGAAAAATAAACAAATAAACACAACAAATGAAAAACATAAAACCTTATTTGTGGCCCTGGGCATGTTTAAATTTCCTCCCCAGTTTCATTTGCTTCAGTCTTTCACATTTCATGGTTCACTTAGCTCCTATGAGTCAGATGAAACATTTAAAAAATCTATTCTTATCTACTTATTTGCATATATGTTTATTCTATAAGCTTGGAATTCTCAGATTAAATTTCCGACCACAATATTGAAGTCCCGTGATAGAGCATAAACATTTTCAACCATTCCTCTATAATCCAACCTCTAAAAATATTTTTTATGCTTAGTACACAAAATGTTCAAGTGTACAAAAAGTAGACAGATGTATGCTTAGAAAATAATAAAAGTTAATAGGGGCTCAAAAATCATCTAGAAAGCTATAAGGCAGTAATTTCTCATTTTCCCAAAAGAGCAAAAATATGTAAAAGCTTATTATGGGATTACAGAAGGCTCAGCACTGGAGAACTGGAATACTGGCTTTATTTTCTGAATGAATATTAACTGTGTGAACCTGAATTAAACAATTAACCTCTCGGTGCTATCTATTGCTGTGCTAAGTCACTTCAGTCGTGTCTGACTCTTTGCTTGACCATGAGCCATAGCCTGCTAGGCTCCTTTGTCCATGGTATTCTCCATTACTCATCTGTAATACAGAACCTAATCTGTTTTTCTGTTTTAAGTTTAATGGAATATTATGTCATTTGAAAGGACAGTGTTTTGACAAACTTTTCAAAATTTGAAACACATTTTCAAGTATCAAAAACTGAGTAAAAATTATAA
>NW_011439510.1:0-1929 GCF_000754665.1 Bison bison bison
ACACTGGAGTGGGTTGCCATTTCCTTCTCCAGTGCATGAAAGTGAAAAGTGAAAGTGAAGTCACACAGTCGTGTCCGACTCTTAGTGACCCCATGGACTGCAGCCCATCAGGCTCCTCCGTCCATGGGATTTTCCAGGCAAGCGTAAACTGCGGCGTATTTATTAATACAAAACCTAGCCAGGCAGTGGGGCACAGAGGGCTGGGCCAGAGCCACTCCACATGCTTCTGAGAAAGCTTTTGAGGCCATTATCTCCTGGACCACAGCAGGAGCCAAAGTCGGTGTCATTAGACGCCTCTAAAAGGCTGGTCTACATCCCACCGAGATACAGAAAAGGGTTAATTACAAAGAGGTGCTGGCTGAACAAAGGACCAGAGACAAGAAATTGTAAAAGGTAGAAGAAAAGAAAAAGTGAGACAAGACAAGTTAGGGGCAGATGGCAGTTCCCTAAACAATAAACACAGTGGGAAGTTTCTGTAATTGTGGGAGGCATGAGGGAAAAGGGCCTTTTAGAATACCATTAAGATAGGAATCTTCAAACCATGGCTGTTCCTAAGTCCAACAGGACCAGGCTGGCAAGGAAAGGGGTCCTCTCAGACTTTCAGGCAGCATACTTTCTATACACTCCTTAGTCACCCTTTCTTTAAATATCTAAGGGAAAATACTGTAAGTTTCTCATGTCTGAAATCAGCCAACTCAGTGAAAGTAATAAGATGCATTGCCTCTCCAGGCTTACTTACAGTGACACTGGTAATAGAAGCCTCTATTGACAACTACGTCATTGATATGAAGGGAAAAGACCAACCAAAGAGTACAGTCTGGACCTGCAGAAGGAGTTGGACACAGACCCAACCCCAAATCATCACCAGCCCATTTGCTGCAAGCAAATTTAAGACAGAATGAATATTGAAATCAGTAAAGACTTGAATTTAAATCTCAGCTTTGCCATTTATTAGCTGTGAGAATTTGGGTTGTCACTTCACCTCTCAGAGCCTCCATTTTCCTTTCTGTAAAATGGGAACAATATCACAGTGTTCCAAAGGGCCAGTGGGATGATACAATGAAATGGCTCCAAGTTGAGGACTCTTTTCATGCATCACAACTCTCTTCACTTGCTTTTAGTGGCCCCATCAGACTCACTGTATCAAGGGAGCTCATTAAAAATGGCAATGATGGTGTCCTTAATAGGAATGGTGATGACCAGGATGGAAGTATACCTCAACCTCAAGAAATCAACCTCAGGCTTAGATTTAGCCTGCAAGGTAGGATATCGAACAACAGGGAACTTGACAATCAGGATAGATGAAGACATTCTTCAGACACTGTGGTTATTACACCAGGATGTTTTACAGTCACGGTCCTCACTCAAGTGTCTGCTGAATGCAACTGTTCACAGTCATAGTGATTATTGATTGTATAGGTGGGTGTCTGTCTTTGTGGTATTTCTCATGGATTAGCCAGATCATTAATTTCATGCCATACGCTGCTTACTGACACTTCTGGGAAATCTGAAATCTGAATAAACACTTTTACCAGAAATTATATTAGATTTAATATTTGACTAAGAGATTCATAGATATTTAACATTACACCATAGTCAAGAGAGAAAGCTTGGGAATTCCTGTGTGACTTCAGTTTGTAACCCATGGCATTTTATTTCCCTTCCTTAAGGTCGTTCAAGCACATAAGACATCTTTACTCCTTTTTCCATCCTGGGCATCCTTTTCTGGCTCTGAGTTTCCAAGGAGCCAGGGAGCATGCCTTAGATCTTCCTGAGAGCCTCTCACCTCTCAGCCAGGACCACCCACCAGGCGTGTGGTGACCCCTAGTAATTTCCTCAAGTCTAGCCAGTTGCTTGCTGTACTGGGTTGAATAGTATGTGTTCCTGTTTAGTCGCTAAATTGTGCCTGACTCTCTGAAGACCTGTAAG
>NW_011439511.1:0-1925 GCF_000754665.1 Bison bison bison
GGTCGGACATGACTGAAGCTACTTTGCAAGTTAGAGTAATTGGGCATATTATGGAAAAAACAGCTGCAGTTAAGTGGGGCTGTGCTTGTAGTGATATCAGAGTCCAGCTAACTGCATCCCTTTGGAATGATTTTAAAAGAGAGACGAGAAAAAATCTTATTTTTCCTAGTTTTCCTTTAATAAACAGAAACTACTTTCTTAACCAACAAAGAGATAAAACCAGCTGCCTCTTCTGTCACAAGGTCACAACATGGATTAAATTTTAAATAAGAAATCTGTAATACCACTGGGCTCTCAAGGGACTTGTTAACACATAAAGGATTTTTCTTATTTAATTTCTTCTTTTCTTTACCTGAGTGCAGACTACAAAGATCCAACATCCCTGTGCTCTCCTGGGTTGACACTAGTTGTCCTTTCTGCTGCTCATGTCCCATTTTTATTCTTTTCTTCAGTCTGGTCAACAGCTCTAAATCTCAACCTTCCTTTAATCCTACACCTCTCAGCCCATCATTTAAATTAAAGCTTTGGCCTTTGCCAAAATTTAAATTCAGTTCATCAAGCAAATCAAATTCACCATTTAAATCAAATTCATCAAAATCTTTCCACTTATCCTCATCACAAACTAGGCCAATTTTTTTTTTTCTACAATAGTTCAATTTTACATTCATTTTCAGAACCATTCCTCAGAGGTCCATTTATCCTGAAACTTTTCTGTGAACTCTGCTTTTGCGTGCCATTTGAAAATATCAAAAGAATGCTGGGCCCCACTGCAGGTCTTTATCTTCGGGCTATCCAGCAGGACTGTAATTAAGCTTTTCTGCCACTGTCTGTGACCTCCCAGCTTCTGCATTACCAATCTGCTGCCCTGTAGCAGCCTCAGTGACAAATCAGCTGACTCACCTTACTGTTTACTGGAAATCTCTCCCACCCGACTCATCTTGCATTTTCTTCTAGTGGAAACAAGCAATTTTAAATTTGCACCCTAAAGGTGTTTTTTATTTACGAGGGGACATTTTTCCCTTCAAATTTAATACAATGCACAGACCGGAGAACTGGATCTGAGAAAAATGGTGGAAGTGAGCAAAATTTGCCTAGTGATCTATTGACCTCTCCCTTCTTCAATGCTCTGCCTTCCCCTGGAGGACACATATGTATCTCATGAAAATACAGTTAACAATTGTGAAAAAAATCTTAGACTTGCTCCAACAACAGTTAATGAATTCAGTTCTCTCCAGAAATGTTTTTTCTACCCTATTTTTTCCACAATTGGACTTTTTTTTCTTTTCTGCATTGTTGGATTTTTTTCAACCATAGATGACTGGCATAGTTCACAAAAGAATTTAGATTTATTATTATTAAATATAATTATTATTAGATATAATAAAAAGATTTATATTAAATCTTTTAAATGAATTTTCAAAATGAGAGATTGGCTTCTATTTTGCTAATTGGTTCCAATATCAGCCAGCACTGCCTAACCCTGGTCCCTGAGGAGGACTCACAGTTGCTAAAAGTAGCAGTAACTCTACTGAGCAATTTGATTTTCTACATTCTAGGAGCAAAAAGAGTTGCAGGAAATTCCGGATTCATTATTTTCAGTAGAAAGGTCCCTTCAGGAGACACAACTGTCCTTTTCTGCCATTGAGTTCAAATTACCTCATCTTTTACTGAGGTCACAGTGAGTTCTTAAAATCTCTTTGAAACAAAGAATAGTATTTAAAAATAATTTGGCATCATAATTAGTAAGTGTTCTGAGCAGAATTTGGTTGAAGTATTAAGGCTACTAAGAAAAATAGCTTGCAAAGTTACCTATAAATTTAGTACAACCCATAAATCAAGTATAAATCAAGTACAACCCACTTGATTTTTACGGACCTGACGGTGTGATTCAGAGGTTTACTTAGAATACTGAACATTACAGAAGA
>NW_011439512.1:0-1924 GCF_000754665.1 Bison bison bison
CATTTCCTTCTCTAGGGGATCTTCTTGACCCAGGGAGTGAACCCAAGTCTTCTGTATTGCAGGCAGATTCTTTACCAGTGAGCCACCTGGGAAGCACATATATATCTCAGTCTTAAGAATTTAAAAACAGACAAATCTTTTTTTGGACAAAGAATTTTTTGTCCAATGAGACAAATGAACTAATTCTGAATTACCTGAGCAGACACACGTTCCCCACTCCTAGCTTCAACTCCAGGAGGAGCTATCTTAAATTATTCCTGGCTTTACTTCTTGTAGTCACGTCTCAACTCCAAAAATATACTTTTATCACTCTTTCCTCATTTATCAACTTTAGAAATTATCTATTTACTCCCCATTATGAAAACTGAGGATTTAGTCACTTATCTGAAACCCCCAAGGACGCCTCATAGCTTTTTGTTCTCATGTTATTTTTAATTTTTTCCTTGGTCACCATTGTAACTTTAAATAACACGCCTAAGCTTGTTTCATCAACTTTTAAAGGAATTTCTTGCTGCCCAGTATGTAAAATGAGAATATTACACTTCATCTTCTTTTACTTCCAGCTCTCTTTCCCTCCAAATTTGTCTTAAATGGTCAAGTTTGATAACACATCTTTCAGTCTCTATAATTAGGTCTTCTGTGTTTCTTCTGTAGGATGTGTCTAAAAGTTGAAAATCAAGATATGAAGTGTATGTATGTATGCACACGTAAACATTACTACTTACAGAGTAAGGATTACATTTCATTTCCAGAGATCACATGATTTTCTGTCACTCAAAAGAACAAGACTGTTTCCAATATTAAGGTTAAATGGATTCTCTTCCTACATTCTACCAGTTCTCAAACCTCATGTTACTTTAAATTTATTTCCTTCTTAAATCATGACTTTTTCTAGCTTTTCTACTACAAGTTTCTAATCAACTTTTTTTTTTTTTCTTATTAAGAGAAGACAAATATATCTCACCAGAGCCTGTCACTAGTACTTCCTACCTTCTCAAATTATCTATTGTTTGGAACCTATTCCATTTGGAGGGGAAGACATTTTTCTTGAAGTTTCAACGCCTGATGTGCAGCTATCAGCCTGGGATTTCTTTTCACTGGCCTCCACTGTTACTTGTTATACATTCTTACAGTCTCTTTCTGGTTGGAATATATCCTAAGGGAATTTCTTCAGGAAAAAAGTGCATGGAAGATAAATTATCTTACTCTTCCTTTACCCTTGATTGATAGTTTATCTTCTAAGTTTTAAATCAATTTTCTCTCAGGATTGCCAAAATTGAGTGCTGTTGGTTATGCACAGAAGGCTTGTGCCTGTCTGGTATTCATTCTTTTGCTTCCCTTTTTGTTCCTTATCTCTATGATTTATCACAGAGACTCATGCTTTGTCAACACCCCCAAAATCCCCTAGTCACGTCTCCTACTAATCACTATTCCCACTGCCCTCCAAAGACGGTAACTACTTCTGCCTTTTATGAGAATCACTTCCTTGCTTTTACCTGCTAAACATGCATCTTTAAGACCCTGCATCATTTATTTTTGCCTGGTTTTTGAAACTGTGTCTGACTTCCTTCACTCAACATGGTGTTTGTGAGATACATCCATTCTTGTATGAAGCTATAGCTCATTCTGTGTCATTGCTCTAACATTCCTTCATTATGATTATATGACATAATTTTTATAGATATATTGGTTGTTTTCAGTTTACAAAGCAATTACAAAAAAGAAAGAATGGTCATAAACAATCTTGTACATGGTTCTGGGTACCCTATGCATGGATTTTTAATAAGTAGATAGCTAAGAGTGGGGCTGCATGTTTTATTTTAGTAGATAAAGCAACAGTTAGAACTGGACATGGAACAACAGACTGGTTCCAAATAGGAAAAGGAGGACGTCAAGGCTGTATATTGTCACCCTGCTTATTTAA
>NW_011439513.1:0-1924 GCF_000754665.1 Bison bison bison
CAAAGGGACTCAGCCACACATATACATGTATCCATTCTTCCCCAAACTCCCCTCCCATCCAGGCTGCCATGCAACATTGAGCAGAGTTCTCTGTGCTATATGGTAAGGCCTTGTAAGTTACCCATTTTAAATATAGCAGCGTGCGTATGTTGATCCCAAACTCCCTAACCGTCCCTTACTCCCATCCTTCCCACCTGGCAAGCATAAGTTCTTTTCTAAGGTCATGAGTCTGCTTCTATTCTGTAAATAAGTTCATTTGTATCTTTTCTTTTTAGATTGCACACTTACGGGATGTCATTAGATATTTCTCCTCCTCTGTCTGACTACCTTCACTGGGTATGACACTCTCTAGGTCCAACTGATGCCTTTTCTTTAGATGGATTAGTAATACCTGCTGTTATTTCCCAAGGGCCCAGTATGGACCAGGCAGACATTGGGCTTGGTGCTTTCAAGTAGAGTATCTCAGAATCACACTGCAAGGTGGGAATGGTCACTGTTTCATTTTATAGATGAGGAAACAGAGGCTCAGAGAAGTTAAGTAAGTTGTCCAGGGCGCACAGCTGAGTAACAGCAGATTCACACCAATATCCGTCTGACAGACTATATTTTTCCCATGACTTAAACTACACCACTGTGTCTTTTAACAACCCCTTCCAGGTGGCAGACCTGCATTTCTGTGTTTATAGACTCTTCAGGTTAGAGACTTAGTTCATCTTACTAAAACTGTGGTTGGCATCTCCTGGGAATTCACTAGAAACGCAGACTCTCAGTCCTCACCCCAGCTTTGCTGAATCAGACTCTGCTCTCCCCAGATGACTCGTGTGACACTAACGTGTGAGCCACACAGGTTTCTCTAGAGCTGTGCTATCCAGGATGGTAGCCACTAGCCTACTGAAGTGGTTACTGAAATGAAAATTAACTAAAATGAAATAAACTTTAAAAACTCAGTCCTTTGGTTGCGCCAGCCACATTTGAAGTGCTCCATGGCCGCATGTGGCTGGTGGTTACCTCTGGGCAGCCCAAAATAGAATGTCTCCATCAGTGCTGCTCTGAGCAGGGTATCCTCTGGGCTGGATAATTCCTTCTTGGGGGCGGGGCTTCCAGCACATGGTAGAGTAGTAGTTTGCAACCTGGGAAGATTTTGCCCCTCAAGGGAATGGCAATGTCTGCAGACATTAATTGGTTGTCAAAGCTGGCAGTTCTACTGGCAACATATGGGCAGAGGCCAGGGATGCTCTTAGACACCCTACATCCTACAGGGCACAGGACAGCACAACAAAGAATCATCTGGTCCAGAGCGTCAGTAGTGTCAAGGTGAAAAACCTCACTCTAGAATAATCAAAAATATGTGCTCGACACTGCCTGGCGGTCCATTGGTTAAGAATCCGCCTGCCAACGCAGGGGACACAGGTTTGGTCCCCAGTCCAGGAGGATTCCACATGCCTTGGGGCAACCAAGCCCGCGCACAATAACTATGGTGCCTGGGCTCTGCAGCTTGGGCACAGCAACGAAGCGCCAGCACAGCCAAAAATAAATAAATAATTAAAAAAAAAAAAGCATGGCCATTCTCAGTAAAACTGGAGGCAGGAGACTCACGACACCAAAGTGTTCGCCCCCCTCCTTTGCCAAATTCAGAATCCAAGAAGAGTATCTATTTTCTCAGAGTGCAGAGTAAGGAGTCCTACTTTCCAGAATAATCGACGAACTCGTTACTAAAACGAAATCCCTACACTTCAAATCCCAAGGGCTGGGAAAGGAAGACACTCATCTTTGATGTTTGGAATGCCTGATAAATTCCACAAGAAAGCGCAGTCTATTTGCTAGGTGTAGACATAGCATTCGTTCGTTTGTTTATCCACTTATTTACATAAAGGTTATTTTCTGATCACCCATCAAGTGTCAGGTACTTTTCTAGTGCTAGAAG
>NW_011439514.1:0-1923 GCF_000754665.1 Bison bison bison
ACCAGAAATTAGCTGTGTTTGGGACAGCCTTGTGGTTTGGACACAGGACAGGTTTATAGACAGTGGCTACAAAGTGGCTGAAAGTCCCTTGAGGGTGCATTTAGATCTGAGTTTCTGTGAAGAGCAGTGTGCTGGCTGCTGCTGAGGAAAGGGGAAGGGGTGGGCTCACTGAGACTTGACCCTCTTCTTACAGTTCAGAGGAGCATTTCTAGAAGCATCTTTTATTTATGTATTTTCACAACAGCTTTACACATGAGATAAGTGAATGCACTTAACATACAAGTTGCCCATTTAAAGTACACAGTTCAGTGGTTTTTAGTGTATTCATGATTGCTTTTAGAACATTTTAATCCCCCCAAAAGAAACCTCAAACCCATTAGCAACTGCCCCCCTCCATCCCCCAGATTCCCAACCCTCAGCAACCACTGGTCTGTTTTCTGTCTCTGTGGATTCATCTAGGTATCTGTTATTTTAAGGCAAGGAATAAGGAACAAAGTTCAGGAGGGAAACTTGGTGAAATCTAGGGATGAAAATAACAAGGTGGCGCAGAATTTTAAAATTCCGTGGGATGCATGTTTTAAGGATCATCTTCTCTTCCATTGTTTTGTTCTCCTTAATTCACTTTCTATTAATTCCTTCCAGGTGCTAAAAGCTTTGAGGAGGATTTCCTTTGTTCCTCAGGTGCTGTGGGAGTCATCTTAGTCTGGTTACACTTGGCTTCTGAGGGCAAAATCTGAAAGTATAAGCGTCTCTTCTCTTTACTCAGTTACTGCTCGGATCAGAGCAGATGTTAAACTGCAGTGTCCCCTTTCCTGTTTTCTTCTTGTCAGGTTTACAACATCATTAAGAAGGAGAGTAACCGGCAGAGGGTTGGACTGGAGCTGATCGCCTCCGAGAACTTTGCCAGCCGGGCTGTTCTGGAGGCCCTAGGCTCTTGCCTGAACAACAAGTACTCTGAGGGGTACCCAGGCCAGAGGTATGTGAGTATCATCCAGGCCTGCCTCCCAGGAAGAGAGTGGACATTTCAGAAAACAGCCAGGTTCTCAATGGCAGGGCCTCCTGTCCCCTCCTCTCTTAACAATTCCTAGCGGGTGGTGGCACCCATGTTCTGGGGGCAAGATACTTGGGCTCACTTGCACAGTCCCCCTGGGCCTTTCTACAATAACAACCAGGCCCGAAGGAGCAGCTGCTGGCTGCGGCTGAGCCTCCAGAGGAAGGTTGTGTAAGCAGGGACCCCAAGGTGAGACTGACCTTCCACACTGGAAACTGGGTTAGTGTTTTAAATGCTGGGTTTACCTACCAGAGATTTCGGTCAGCTTCTCTTCCTGAGAACCAGAAGAAGTCATATTCATTTGTGTTTCTTACGGTTGTCATCAGGCAGAGATGGTGATGACAAAATTTAACACGTGGTTTTTGCAAAATTGCACACTTGTGTCCCAGAGGACATGGAAAAGGGAGGGTCACCTGCCATTCTACACTGATTAGACAGTCATAATTTTTGGACCCCCACACCCTCCCCCTGGAAGGGGGTTGTAGGGTCACATGCCCTCCTGAACCTTGTCCTGTTCACAAATTGAGTCCTTCACAATAAACCAGGGATCACGAGTGAGGTGCTTTCCTGAGTCTTGAGTTTTTCAAGTGAATTTCTGAAACTGAGGGGGTCATTTGTAGCCAACTGGGGCAGCAGTGCTGGTGGCCCAGTGACCAGGGACTTGCCTTTGGCGTTGAAGTGGGGGCAGTCTTGTGGGCCTGCGCCCTCAGCTTGTCGGTCTGCACTGACTCTGGGTGGTCAGTTTGGGAACCAAGTGGAATTGTGGGACACCAAGCTTGTGTTCAAACCCCAGGCTGCCTGGGGTCCCAGTGTTTCTAGTTGACCCTGGAGGATATACTTTGGTGCCTCTGTCCAGAGATGCGGTGCTACAG
>NW_011439515.1:0-1921 GCF_000754665.1 Bison bison bison
TGACCAGAAGAGCTCTCTCTCTCTCTCTTCTCTGTGAAAAACTGTTTGTGGGACAGGACAGAAGAGAGGAGCAACATGCCACAGAGCAGGAAGGAGACATTGAGTACAGCTTTCCTCTCTTCCCCTGGGAATCCCTGCAGCCTTCACAGCCCATGGGCCAGTGACAGCTTCAGCATCAAAATCTACTAATCAATAGTGGTTAATAGGCTGGCAGGTCCCTGCTGCTGAACTCCAATTAGATTATATGTCTATGCACATTTTTTGAGTCCTAGGTGATCTTTCAGCTCAGATTATCCAAGCATGTGTTCACTGCCGCAGCTCAGCAGCTTAATTTCCTAAGCCTTCATTCATTCCTCCCCATGCAGAAAATCTTCTCTGTCCATGATCCTCACTCTTCTAAAAACCTCCCCAGAGCAAATGACCCATGAACACCCTCTTCTCTATTAAGTCTAGCAACAGTTTCAAGAATGAAGGCACAAGTAGACTTTGACAAACAGAACACAGCACCAAGAAAGAAATCATGGCCACAGGTGTCCCCTTGAAGGGTGTCACCACACAACTGTGAGCAGAATAGCCATCGTTGACTCCCTGCTTCTCCTGGTTCACTAGCCACAAGCTCATGTATCCAGATGCAAGATGCCTGATATCAGATCCCCATGATATCAGCAGCCTGGTTACTTGCGCATGCCGGAACAGATCCAGGTGGCCCGGTATTGGGGCCTGGAGGGTTCGTCTACACAAGGTACAGATGTGGAGGTCAAGTTCAGGTTCTGTGACCTCAGCAGGAAGACAGGTGTGGCTGCATGTAGCTAGTCTCACTCTTTCCCAGGTGGGGCTGCAACTTCTTCCTAGCAAAGTACCATCTTTATTGATGCTGCCCAATTTTTCTTCCCATCCACCTTCTCTTTTCTGTTTTGGCTTGGTAGTGACTGCCTGAGTTGGCGCTTATGAGTCAATTCCACCTACTTTTGGTCAAACTCCACTCCCGGCTTGGTGATCTTCCAAGACAAATGCAGAAGCCACAGGAGGCTGGAGAGGTGCCCTGGCGGAGAGCTGCCCAACAGAAGTTCAATTAATTTCTCAAGTCGCCATCAGGACCTCCAACACGGGAGCAGAGGTCAGCATCCAAGGCCTGGTGGGGCTCCTGGCTGGTGTTCTGGGTAGACATTCAGGATAGCAGGACCTCCTTACCTCTGCCTTTCAATGCGAGAGCCTGTTCCTGATTCCAACACTCATACACACGTGAGAGGGACAAAGCTTTTGAATTCTACTTATTTCCTAAGACAAGAGGCAGCGAGGAAGGCAGATAGAGAAGCAGATAGAACACTGCTTCAAGTCTGGCTCCAGTCCGCTTCTCACACTTAGGCCCTTCACTGCGCTCACCCCACATCTTCAAACTTATGCCCCTCCTGTTCCCCAGCACCCACAGTGGCTCTGGAATTTTTATATGAGAAGTTGAGAATCTGACTGGAAAAGGACCTAGGGAACTTGTTTTGAGTTGTTTATTAAGCACAATATATTGAGGTTGAGGAAGTACTTCTTGGTGGTGACTGATGGACATGATCGGGGTAGCCCCACTGCCCGGCGATCACCACTCCAGTTGGCTGAGCCATTGTTCTCTTTCCTCTCAACTTATAACACCCATGCCATGGACCTAGCTTTACTCCTCTCCCTTCCTCCCCCTGCCCCAGAAGAACACTGCACAGATCTTCCCAGGCCCGGCTTCTCAGTGAGACCCAGTTAAACACATTCAATGAATACTGCTCATTTAATTGGCAGCTGGGTATGGTGCCTGGATGGATGCCAGGCATTGTCTGCTGCTGCTGCTGCTGCTGCTAAGTCGCTTCAGTCTTGTCCGACTCTGTGTGACCCCAGAGACGGCAGCCCAACAGGCTCCCCCGTCCCTGGGATTCTCCAGGCA
>NW_011439516.1:0-1920 GCF_000754665.1 Bison bison bison
AGAAATTCTAGAATTGCTCCCAACAAGAACATCACCTGACCCTTGCATTGTGGGTCCTCAACACACACTCCTTGACCCCAAACATGAGTTTGTTGAGTGAATGAACAAACGTCACCCCCAGGTACAGTCCCTGGAGTCCCTATGATTTAAGATTGCCCCTTAGAGCAGACATGTCTATCTAGAGGATCCAGTGTTCCTCCAAGAAAATCCAGCTAAAATGAGAACTTGAGAGTTGAAAGATCAATCCCTTCCCTGTATTTCCCTCATACCTCCCCTAGGCCATCCTTAGGGGTACACACATAATCAATTTGCCTGGCACATTGCCTTGCGATTTTAATCCTCGACTGAGTGAAACAATCCTGGGGGCTCATCTACCTTGAAACAGAAACTATCCATCCACAGTGCAGACAAATTTGCAAAGTGCATGGGAAAACTTGGTTTCTACACAACCCACCTGAGATTCACAGTGGGCTGTTTAAGAGCAAATCCAAATTAAACCTCCAGGCTTAATTCTCAGAGAATAAAGACTTGCCCCCTTCCCTTTTATTAGAACATTTACTTTAGAATATGGGGGAACTCCTTCCCTGTCTCTTTGAAGTCCATCTTTTAAAGGTGGACGTGCCTCTGACATTATCACATCTCAGAATGTTTCCAATGTTTCCAGCAGAACTAGGAATATCTCTGAAATATGATGGAAGGAAAAAAAAAAAATCCAGCTCCTGAGAGAAGAACCTGACTCCAGTGGGCCCTGGCTCCAAACACAAACCTACTCCATCTGGGAACATGGATGGAGCAGGCGCTCTCTGCTCAGCTGCACAAAGGGTGAGACTGCCTCTCAGGTGGGTTTGCCCCAATGCCACCTGTGGATGCGTGCCTGCTGCGGCTTCATGCTGGTTCCAGAATAAACGATGTGTTCTCTCCTATGTTTGTGCAATGTCCCCACCCCCATCACAGATCAGAGCCTGAGCGTCCTCTCCTCCTGTCACAGCCCAGGGAATGAGTGTCACCTTCCTCCTGTCACAGGCAGAACCCAAGGTATGGAGTGTCCCTGACTCCTGTCATGGCCTTTTGACAACGTTGAAGGACCTGAAGGTTCAGGAATCCCCTCACTCCGTGTTCAGAAACAGCTTCCCATAATGACCTTTCCCCACAAATACCCAGCTGAGACTCAGGATCCCCCTTTCCTAACTGAGTCACACAAACCCAGTCTCATCAGCCAGAAGCGGACCCGCTAATTCCCAGGATCAGCCAGAACAAGGACTGGTTACCTATGCACTTCCTCCCGAACTGCAGCCACTGCTCTGATGGGACCTCTGATCCATGTGCTGTCGGGCACTTTCATCCAACCCCAGGTCTTTATACTTGTGTCTGCTCCTCTCCAGGGAGAAACCTCCTGCACCCCGACTATCCAGATGCTTGCAGACCTTGCCAGGAGTTATCCTCATCGTCATAGTCCCCTCTCCACAGCAAGAGTCCTTCTCAATTTCTGAAGCCCCTCCTTTAGAGTAATAGTCCCCTCCTTTATAGTACAGTCCCCGTCTATTGTCTGATGACACCTCTACAGTAACAGCCTCCCCTGTAGAGTAATAATCCTTTGTCATAGGCCCCCCTGTACAGCAACAGTCCACCCCCCTCTAGAGTAATATTCCCCTCCACTGTCAGAGCGCCTCTCCTACTGTAGCAGTCCTCTACAGCCACAGTCCGCTCTCCGCACTAACAGCTCCACTCACACTATCACAGTCCTCACACTACAGTCACGGCCCCCTCTGATTGTCATAGCCCCCCCTCTACAGTACCAGCGCTCCTCTGCCGTTACTGTCCCCACTCCATAATAGTAGCCCCCCATAGCTATGCTGCTAAGTCACTTCAGTCATGTCCGACTCTGTGTGACCCCAGAGACGGCAGCCCACCAGGCTCCAC
>NW_011439517.1:0-1916 GCF_000754665.1 Bison bison bison
GGAGAAGGAAATGGCAACCCACTCCAGTACTCTTGCCTGGAAAATCCCATGGATGGAGGAGCGTGGTAGACTACAGTCCATGGGATCACAAAGAGTCGGACATGATGGAGTGACTTCACTTTCTACATGTCATAAAACTGAGGTTCTTGGGTATTAAATAACTCCCCATGGTCGTACACTAGTCAGTGACAGAGGTGGGAGGTTAGACTACGTAACTTTAAGTCCACCTATGCACTTAATTCCCGTATGCTAAATAGCCTCCTTTGAAACATAGTGGGATAAGATGGCAACAGCATCTGGGCTGGGTTTTGAAAAATTAAACTTTTTCAGGAGGTTTGGATGTCAGGAACATTTAAGTCAGAAGACATAAAGCTATAAGTTCCAGAAATGAATGCACCGTCTGCTTCAGCATTTGATCCATCTTCTTACAGCTGCCAACCATTAAAGACAAACAAAGAATATCTTCTAACTGCCTGTAAAGGAAGATAGAAGGAAATAGAAAGTTAATTTCATTTAGAAGCCAAAAGAAATGTACTCAGAAGTCATTAGGTATTGACATATTGAGAAGTATAATCATACACTTCAGCCACAGTATCAATTGATGAAGCTTTTCTGGGTTCCTTTAAGCCTTGCTGTCATTTACAGTATTTTTTTCATGTGAAAATGCTCACCAAACAGCTGATCTGGAAATGTTTTTGCAACACAAATTTTATGTTTTAACTTGTTCTTGGTGCTGATGTGTTCTGGTAGATCTAGGAATAGGTAGATTTACTCCAGACTGAAGATAGTCCACTTATACTAAAAATTAAATATTTCCCCATTATATAGCTTTGCTTAATTTTTTATGATGTCTTAATAAAATAGTTTTAATGTACTTTATATCCTTAAAATCCCACAAAAGTAATTCTAGCCTAATCACTTAGTAGCTTTTCTTTTTTATTTTTTTAGTAGCTTTTCTATATAAAGCAGATATTCCCTATTTTTATTAAACTTTCTGTGTGGTAGTTGCTAAACCAGATATAGATCTTTTGGATAACTATTTTAATCTTCACAGTTATCCTGTGAAAATTGTTAATATTTCCACTTTATAGGCTCAATGAGGCTAAATAATTCATCTAAAGTTACATAACCAGTAAGTGGCAGAAGCTGGAATTTAGGGTCAGGACTTCTAGTCAGATTACAGTGCATTAAATAAGAATGAAGTAAAACCAAACATATTGAAGTAAAACCAAGCCATATATTTTTTAAAAGAAAGAAAAGAATTAGAGCATTTTTTATTCACTAATACCATGCTTTGTTCCAGATAGGATAAAGGAAGTTTGCAAATGATTAAAAAAAAAAAAAGGCAAAGTGTAATTTTGTGAGAAAAAGTCAAGAACACTAGGAATGTAACATGGAACCTTGAACAAGACCAATACAAAATCGCATACCACAAAAGTATCTTACACATTTTTATCATGGGCCTCAAGCTTGGCTTGAAGAATAAGGTTTTCAGCAGTCAGCAAAAAGGGGAAATCTGGTCACTTTAAACTTTTCATAGTGTCTTTGTGATAAAACAGACCAGTTGGTTAGAAGAGCCACACCTGTTCCTGATACTAAGACCAAGCAACAGTTTCTTCGTTGCTCTTTCTGTGATGGAGACCTTCTAGAATGAGTCCACCAGCTATTATCCTTAACATTCTGCAGTTGTATGGGTTCATAGTCATAAAAATTGAACAATCTAAAGAACACAAACTTCTAAAACTTTTCTATAAAAGTATTACTTATAGAAAAGTGCCCAGGTGACAAGTTTACAGCTCAGTAAGTTATCACAGAGATCACATCCATGTAACCACCACCCAGGTCCAAGAGATAGACTGCAAAGCTCCATTCATGCTCTCTCCCATCCTGTCTTCAGTCATACCCTCCTCCTCAGA
>NW_011439518.1:0-1915 GCF_000754665.1 Bison bison bison
ATGGGTCTCTTTGGATTCATTTGCCAGGGTGGTGGATTCTGACTACTTGTATCTATGCTTCTCTCCATCTCAGTGTGGCCTTTTCTATATATCCTTAAGTGTGGAAACTCTGCTCTGTTAGTTCTCAGGTCATTCTCCAAGAGAGTTGTTCTTCATGCCGCTGGAGTTCTGGTGTGTCCATGGGGTCTCTGAATCTTCCAACTCTGCCATCTTTATCTGGACTCTGATTTGTATCATATTGAAAGCTAGAATTTATAGGGTTATCACTGAAGTATAAAAACAGTCTATATTTGTAGAGTTTGAAGAAAATAATAATTACGAAATTTTCCCTGCAATAAGAAAAAACCACTGCAAGAGATTAAAATGCGCAATGAATAGGACAAATAGGGGATGCAAAAGTAGATAGCATAAGTAAATCCAATCTCTTTTATATATAATGGTTTTTATTTGAGTCTCATGGTTTAAATATTAATCTTTCAGTAATTCATTAAACTCTAAGAAAGAAGTCACTAAAACCAATTCAACGGGAAGTCATTGAGTAGTTCTAAACATAATAAGCCACCATATCACAGTGGTCAGTGACTACTTCACATCCTCAGCAGAGATCAAGGCTGAATGAGCATTAACACCGAGTAACACAGTTATTCCTAAAATGGTCCCTCAGGTTTAGGTTGACTGAGCTTTAAATTGCCTGCATTCTATTGACTCTTCAATTCTCTCAGCCATTGATAAATGAAATACTTTAGTCATCAGAGTTAATCCACTTTCATGACACTTGCTTTTCTTGAAACATTAGATTAGCTCCTTTTGTTTTCTGAATTTAGGATTCAGGTCAAGTTAAATGGAGTTTATATCATTACAAATTGTCAGGCATAACCCCTCCTGGGAAGTCTGAGGATTTTTGTGGAATTAAAGTCTTTATAAAATCAGCAGAGAGCAATATAATTTATTTCAGCATGTTGAAATAGTTTTTGTTATATATATAAAATAATAACATCAAAATAAAATATTTGAAAGTTGCTATTTTATAAGTATCAACAGTTAGTTGGATTTAGCATGACTGGACCATTTCTGTATTGTGGCTAAAAAAATATTTGCATGTATGTCATGTTTACATTTAATATAGGTTATTTGATTGTGTTTGAGATGTGTAAATGTACTTTTGGTTTTTCTTTTCCTTGCCAGTAATTTAATTTGGAGAAATAGTCAAATCATTCTATATTGATAACCTCCTTTAGCCATCATTTTAAAATAGTCAGATAATAAATTTTCTTAGTTTTCCTTAGTCTGTGAATGTGTTAATTTTTTTTCTTGATTCCATAAGGATATTTTCACTCAGTATGAATTCTGGGTTTACAGGGTTTTCTTATTGTTTATTTTTTGTTTTCCCCAGCACTTGAAAAAATTTCCTTCTGACCTCCAGAAATTTTTCTTATGAGAAATCTTTTGTCATTTTAATTTGTTTCTCTGTAGGTAAGTACTTTCTTCTCTCTCACTGTTTTCTGATATCCCCCTTGTCTTTAGTTTTCAAAAATTTGACCATAGTCTCCCTTGGTTTGTATTTCTGTAGGTGCATTTGACTGGGGTTTCATAAAATTCTTGGACTATAGATTTATGGAGTTTTGGAAAAATTTGAGGAGTTACCCTGCTTTGTCGTTAAGTGCCTTAAACCATCCTTACTTCTCTTCAACACCAGTGACATGATATTAAATATTTTTAAAGTCTCGTCATTCCTTATGTTCTACTCAATATTAAATTCTATTTTCTCTTTGTTGTTCAGATTAATTTTTATTTGTCTATGTTTAATATACAAAAAACATCTTCACGACCCAGATAATTACGATGATGTGATCACTGACCTAGAGCCAGACATCCTGGAATGTGAAGTCAAGTGGGCCTTAGAAAGTATCACTAC
>NW_011439519.1:0-1915 GCF_000754665.1 Bison bison bison
ACACAATTAAATATAAGTAAGAATTCCAGTACTTTTCCCCTAACTACACACATTCAACCCATTTTACTAAGAATGTCATTTAAAATATATAAAAAGTGATGCCATTTTTAATATCTGAAGAGTTAAAAATAAATATTGTTAGTTGAAATTAATTAAATTCAAACTAATCTTTGACATGAGCTATACTTGAATCTCACACTTTTAGGTGCAGCAGACTATTTTGATTTTTATTTATTTTTTGCTCACACCACTCAGCATGTGGGATCTTTGTTCTCAGACCAGGGATCAACTTGTATCCCCTGCAGTGGAAGCATGGCGTCTTAGCCACTGGACTGCCAGGGAAGTCCTCGTGAACTAGACTCTTTTTTATTAACTTACATTTTTGTCCTCTTTTTGTTCTGTTTCTATCGTTGATCCCTTTTCAGCAATTCTTCTCCTAGGAAAAAGGTACATCAGGTAAAAAATTAAAACAAATCATGTAACAGTTAAAAACTATACCAAAAAGGAAGGCCTGCATCTAGTTAAATTATACTTAGAATAAAAATAACACAATTCTTTCAATCCTGGACACACCCACGTAATTTCTCACTCACCTCCTGGCCAGCAGGGCACTCATTTCTTCCATTAAACCACTACCCCCTAAAGGAAGGGGTCCATTTCCACGACCTGTATCTGTTTTAGATGAGGCCGAATTCACACCAGTGGTGTTCCCTCCGCTTGGGAAAGAGGCATCTTCCATCTTAATGAGAATATAAACACATAATGAGAATATAAACACATATGTGGGGCAATCCTAATATATCAATCTTTTATTAATATATTACATTCAAAACAGAAGGATATATCCTTTTTTTATTGACATTAATAAAAACATCTAGGTATTATTTTTAAAATAATAAAAATATTGTCAATAAAAACATCTAGGTATTATTTTTAAACCTTAAGAACCAATGGAGTAATTTTATGTATCAGGGAAGTTTTATCAAAGCTAACATCACCAATAATGGCATAACATGCTATCACATGTATCCTTGTATAAGGCATTGAAAAGGATGTATTATGTTGGTGGAAAAAATTGCAAAACCTGTCCCCCAAAATGCATAACCTCCATCAAATCTTAGAGAAATACCAGATCTACAAAATACTTATATTATTGTCTTCAAAAATGTCAGTATCATGAAAGAGGAAAATGAGGAATTATTACATTTTAAAGTAAATTAAAGAGATATCACAACAAAATGTAACAGGAGTGACCCTGAAACAGAAAAAAATTGCCATAAAAGACATCATTGGACAACAGGTGAAATTTTAAGAGGTTTGTAGATTATGTAGTATTGTATCAATTAAATTTCCTGATTTTGATAATTGTATTGTGGTCATGTGGGTGAATGTTCTTCTTACAAAATACACACTTCAGTATTTAGGGAAATAGGAGCATGGTGTCTCTGATTTATCCTCAATTCAGACAGAGTGTGTGAGTTTATGCAGAAGAAAACATATACAAAGAATAAATATGGTAAAACGCTTAGTGGCCAATCCAAGTAACAAATTTACAGAAATTCTACACTATTCTTGCAACTTTTCTTAAGTTATTTCAAATTTTTTTAGTCAATGAAGTTAATAACACAGGGTTCATACAATGAGAATACAATAAATTCAATTTTTAGATGCTGAGACAGAATGAGACACACATAAGAAATACAATGAATTAGGAAATCCATTTACCCGTGACACTTTCCTAAGTTTTGCTCCAGCAATTGCAGCTGCAAGTCCAGTTAAAGGGCGATTGTCTTCAGACATGGATCCCGAAAAAAATCCAGACGCGGGGAGGGGAGGAGCAGGAGGTGGAGGAGGAGGAGGGGGTACTTGATTGGGAAGAGGTGGTGGAGGAGGCGGGGGCGGAGGCCCTGAGGAT
>NW_011439520.1:0-1915 GCF_000754665.1 Bison bison bison
CCTGATTGTTTGCAGACACGTTCAGAGCAGATGAGAGTCTTGAGTTGTCCCCGTGTGCCTGTTCCCAGCTGAGATAGACCGTGGCGACTCCGTCTTCTTGTTTCAGCTCTTCCGTCTCAGGCAAGTGGCTTTTTCTTGGCCTGGTTAGTGCCACGTTTTTCACATCTGGGGGCTCTTTGTTGGTAATTCATTTCATTGAAATGCCCCAAGCATCGCGCTGAAGTGTTGGCTTGTGGTCCTCAGCTCCAGAAGTCTCTGATGTGTCTCAGATGAGCTTCGTTCACGTGCGAGTCACAGGGCCGCTGGTTATCAGTTCAATGCGAATGAATCAGCAGTATATATTAGATCAGGTGTCTTTAAACAGAAACACTCGTAAAAACAAGGTTATGTATTGATCAGTCGATGAAAATGTTGGGACCAGAGGCTCATAAGAACCTGTATTTCTCTCCGGAGCAATAGTTCCTTGTTCTCGAATTCAGTGTTTGTGGCAACTCTGTAGAACGTAACTACGACAAATAACAAGAATTGATTGTGTAGGCTTTATTATTTTAACACACTAGTTGTGCTTCCCTGGGATACAAATTAGATATAATAAAATGTACAAATCTTACCTGCACTGCTTGATGAATTTTGGCAAATATTACCTCGGAAACCATAACCCAGATCTAGCTATAGACCATCTGTGTCATCCCAGATTTCCTTGTGGATCTTCCTGGTCAGTACTTAGCCCGCTCCCCTTCATCCCACCCCCTTGAGGCAACTAGACCCCGATCTTTTTCCTGTCATTTTCACTAGAACTAGACTTAAAGAGGATCACACAGCGGGTTGTCTTTTGTGCTTGGCTTCCTTTGCTTAGCATGGTGGATTTGAAATTCATCTATGACCTTGCCTGTATCAGTAGTTTATTCTCTTTCGTTAATAAGCTATATTCCGTTGCGTGGTTATAACACAGTTTGTTTATCCAGCTACCAGTCAACAGGCATCTGTGCTGTTTCCAATTTGGGGCTTTTGTTAATAAGGCTGCTAGGAAAATTTTTGTACAAATGTTTTTGTAGACATACTTTTTACATCCATTTAGTCAATGCCTTGGACTGGAATTGCTGGGTTATAGACTAAGTGTTTAATCTTAGTTAATCAGTGCTTTTAATTCTCTTCTGGAGCAAGACATCTAGTGGAAGGCCTTTCCAGGGATATTTGGCAGCCCAGTACTGCCTGGCCACTGGGTCTGTCTCTGATTTGCTTGACCTTTGTCCCTCAGGAGTGCAAAATGGCTGCACTAGCGCCGGCCATTATCACCATGCTTCACATCATCCTTTCAAGCAGGAAGGAGTAGGGGCAGGCGTAGGAGTAGGAATAGTAGCCTTCCTAATGTAAGGCTTTTTTTTAATTCAAATGTAAAACTCTTTCCCATGTCCATACTTAGCTGCAAACGAGGCTGTGAAAGGAGGTTTCTGGCAACGGGACAAAAGACCTGCACTCATTGTGAGTCATTGTCTTGGGAAGGTACATTGCTGAATGGAACCAAGTTCAAGTTCTGTTTACCAAGCTGTCAGACTGAGACTGGCTGTTGCATCCTCCTGAGCCTCGGAGAGGACCCTGTGAGGCCACTTTGTCAGGGGCCTGGACACTGGCCCGAAACTGGTGGCTTGTGTTCTATACGAGAGCAAGAGCCCCAGGAGGAGAACTAAAGACACCCAAGCTTCTAGAGCAGTGGTTCTGGGACCAGCAGCATCAGCATCACGTGGGAGCTTGTTAGAAATGCAGATTTTCAGTCCCTCGCCCCTAACCTGCAGGTTCTGAAATCCATTTTTTAAAAAACAATTTTACTTATGTATTTGGCCTTGCTGGCTCTTCACCGCTGCGTGGGTTTCCTCTAGTTGCGGAGAGCAGGGGCTGCTCTCTAGGTGTGGTGCAC
>NW_011439521.1:0-1911 GCF_000754665.1 Bison bison bison
CATCATAATATATATATATATATATATATACACATACATTTACAAATACTAAGAGCTAAACATTCTAATTATGGGATTTGAAAGCAAATGATAAGATATAAAGAGAAAACAATTTGTTCAGGAGACTATGCCATCGTAGTTGTTGTGATCTGACTCTTGCTGCTCCTTCTCAGGCCCTTCAGCTAGGTCATTCCTCCTCTAAAACTGAAGGCCCTGGGACTACCTCCTTGTCTCTTTTCTACCTACAGTCCTCCTCTAGGTGAATCTGATCTGTTCCTTGGCTAAATAAGTCAGTCAAAATGTATGCTGATGACTCTCAAATATTTATCTCTGGCTGTAACCTTTCCACTTAATTCCAGGCTTGTGTATCCACTTTGCTTTCAAACAGAAATCTCCAAGTAATCATTTCCAAAACCAAATTCTTGATCTACTGCCCTAATTGTACTAATACCCTACCTCTACTCTCCATGTATATTTTATTTCAGAATAGAGCACCATAATTCACTTAAAGGCTCAGGCCAAAAACTCTGGGATAATCTCTGACTGTCACAGTCAGTTAATTCATCAACAGATTCACTGACCTCTACCCACACAGTATATCTTACCACTCAACACTATGTCATTAGGAAGTCACCTTTTGCCTGGCCTCTGCAGTAGCATCTTACCTGATGCTCAAACTTTCACTTGTGCCCTCCGAAAGCTATCCATCTAGAGTCAGAATAGTCATTTAAAAATATAAGTCGGATGATTGAATTTCCTGGCTCTCAAATCAAGGGGTTCTCACCATGCTTAGAATAAAACTCAACTCTTTACATACCATGGCCCCATGGCCTGTAAGGCTCTATAGTCTGGCCCAGGGATATCTCTAATCATTTCTTCCCTCTCTCACTCACTGAAATTTCCCTAGCCACAGGAGCTTTCTTGCAGACCTTGAACATGCCAAATACAACTCACTCTTGGGGTCTTCAAAATATCCTTGCCCTTGTGCCTTGTACATTCTATTCAGACTGCTGCATATTTTTTCTTTGTTTTTCCTCCACTCTATACAGATCTCTGATCAGAGATATCTTCTCTTAGCACCCTACTGAAAACAGAATACCACTCTACCAGGTACACTCTCTTTACCTTATTTTTCTTCAAGCACTTAAAATTAAGGGACATAATACTATGCAAATTTTTGCCTGCTTATATTGTATATTGTTTCCCTGACAAATATAGATGCTTCATGAAGGCAAAGACCATATCTGTTCTATTCACCACTAATATTCCCAGTACCTATAACAGTACCATAGAGTAGATGCTTAATATTTATTGAAAAACTGAACAAATTCAAGAAATCAGGTTTTAACTATACATGATTCAGGGTATTATTTATACCTATCATATATCTACACTGATAATATATTTACAAATGTCAAAGTGCTTCCAAAGGAAGCAAAGGAATCTAGGTCTGTAGAAAACTACACTAACTGATCCCACTGAGTTTCTCATAATATAAAAATAAGCAAGCTTCACTTGTCTACTCTTTGTACTAAAGAGAATATATACATACACACACAAGATTCAGACAATTTCCAACAGTTTATAAAATAATGAGTTCTCCTCCAAGAGGATAACCAGAATACCCAACTCCATAGATTCGTTGAGATAAAGAACAAAAAGCAAAAATGCACTTACCTCCCTTTTTCTACCAAGAGCAAAACATCCAATTTTTCCCCATTTTGAACGACTGTGCTAATTGCTGGAGGGAAAGAAGTATGAACATATTATTTAAAAGCATTATACAAAATACCTTTATCAACTACTTACTCACTGTTTAGAAGTGAGTCATCATAATTGTACATGAAATCTACTATTTCCATGTGCAGCAAAGAACTCTGTGCAGATATAAGGGGAGGGGGAAAAAAAAAA
>NW_011439522.1:0-1912 GCF_000754665.1 Bison bison bison
GGGGCTTTAGAGGGCAGATGTTGTTATACTTTCTGTGTGAGAGAAAAATGGACTCTTTTAGTTAGAAGGCAGACGGATTGTACAATAATATCTCCTCTGCCATATGCTCTTCTTAAAATGTGTTTTGACAGCTTTTCCTTCCAGTGAGAACTGAGGTCTATGTTCTATTCCTTTTAATCCCTGCATGCTTGTTAGTGTGTAGCAATAATAAGACAATGGTAAATCCAAGTATAGACCATAAAAGGTAATATGGTCTCCATCTGATCATTGGAACACTTGCTTTTATAGACCTGAGCAACCATGCAATATATGTTGTTAAAAAATCAGGGCCACATGGTGACGCTCTGTGTAGGTAAAGCCCTCACCTTTTGCATCATTAAATTTAATTGATTTACATTTTTATAATCATGGCTATATTTAGATTTATGTCATATTTTATATTCGATGAATTTATTTTTTCTCATTTTAAAAAAAGATCAATTTTTATTCTTCTGATTTAAAAATGCTACATATTTCAAAAATCTGGTGGTTGGTTGTAATTTAGTAAAACTCTATTTGGTTCGGGTTCCCTTGCAGTTTTTAAGTCATTGATTATTTTATTTTTCTCTTGGGCCAGAATAGACATTAAGAGTCTCTCTAGTCCCTGACACCTCTCCCTCTCATTGTATTAATATCTTCTGTGGTTTTAGTCTACCATAATAGGGATAACATTTTCACTTCTTTTCCATTTTTATTCTTGCTGTTTTTATATGATAATAACTTTTATTAAATTTTTACTAATCCTTGTTTTACATTTTTAATTAAGCATTTCCCTAAGTTGTTGACATTAATTCAATAGGCTATCCTCCAATAAATATTTTTGTATGATAAAATCCCTGAGGTATCTTAAATTACATATTTATTTAATATATCGATTTAGTTTGCCATAAAAATGATAGTATGGTACAATTCTTTATCTTTTTCATTTTGAAAACAATTTTCCACTGTGTGCCTTTGGTGTTGCTTATAAATCTAATAAAGAGTTAATTAGATTTTTCATTGTTCTATAAAATCTTAGTTTCACTATTATGTGTCTTGTTTTGGCTTTTTAAGAGATGTTTTTCTTTATACTATGAAATAATTTAATGAGATATTTCATCTTTCTCTAATATTTGGATCTGTTCAAACCTTCCTGCTTCAATATCTTTGCTCCATATATATTTTAACTCCTTCTAAGACTCTTATTTTAGGGAACTTCATGTCTGTTTCTATCCAATAGATACCTAAAGTTCTTATCTCGTCCATCTTTTTTTATTATTTTCTGATGATTTCTGAAAGGTTTTTTAAGCTTAATATTCTAGTTCAATAAGAGCATTTTTTGGCTGTATTATTCCATTATAAAATCCTTCTACTGAATTCTTTATTTCTAATACAAGTATTTTATTTTTATGAAAGTGATTTCCATTTGGTTTTGTTTTATAATTTTCTCATTTTCATGTTAACAGTTTTTGTAGTAGTTTTGCTTCCCTTTTTCTGAATATTTGATTTTTCTGTATATCATAACCTTTTATGCTTTAAAGGATTAGCATACAGAAATGGGGTCAGAAGCCCCAAACTTTTGAATTTAATAGCTAAGTTGAAAGTCATCAAGGACAGACAGCTGGTGCACTGACATTTCACTCCAAAAAATGTGAACTGCTCATCAGTTCTATTTATCTGCTTTTATGAAGTGAGTGTCTCCCCTCTTAATTAATCCTCTAGCCCTTGAGAAATGCAAGAAAGGGGGAGACAACAGGGACTAAGTCATCAGGAGGTCCATTTTGATTTGGCTTTATGCTTCTTTCTTGAGTCAAGTTCTGGCAGAATCCTGTTGCTTCTCTGCATTAGGGTCAATTTATACTAACCAATACTAAGTGCCAGTTTTATATATATA
>NW_011439523.1:0-1912 GCF_000754665.1 Bison bison bison
GCAACTTGAAAAAAAAAAAAAAAAAAAAAAGGTTGAATTCACATCTGTACCATTTCTTGTCTTTCAATATTTTATAAATGTTATGAGCAAAGTCAACCTCTGGGGACATTATTAAAATTAAACAACCTCTATCCCTCCCCTGTATTGGAATGAGAGCATATATCAATAATTGCTATATTTAACTACTCTCGTCTGTGTCGTACCTTTCAGGATTAACTATCTTGGAAGCTTATGTTTAGTTTACTATTCATTTGCCAAAGGTTATTATAACGTGGGATCCATGTCTTTGTGATGTCAAAAGCATTAAACTTTGATTTAAATTGTTAATAATACAGTGCCAATTATTGCCAGCTTTAAACTTGAATTCATTTTTTTAAAGCAAACATTTAAGGGATATCAACCGACATTTGAAATGAAGATATATTGTTCTTAATTTAAGTGCTTTGATGTGCAGCCAAAAAAATTCAACTTAGTATTAAAAAAAAAATACCAGTGGGACATTTGCTCTGATCTCTGAGGAAGTAAATAAGGTTGCTTTGGTTTTCTTGTATGCTTTGATGATTAGTTTTGACAGCAAGAAATATATCTTGCATCCATATGATAAAAGACTACAATATAAGTGAGACTGATCCAGTGCCTCACAGATTATCCCAAGGATCAAGCACAGTGGACAAAAATTGATAAGGCAAATTAGTTTTCTATTTGCAGGATGCTCAAGAGTCTAAACTTCTCTTTTCATAGTAAAACACTTATTTTTAAAGAAGTCCCTAGTAGAGTAGCTCATACAGATCTTCTTCATGGCGTCTTTTATTTATAGCAAATGAATTTAGCGTCAGCCTTTCTCCACTGGGTCTGCCAATCTCTTGGCTCTTAGTTGCTATGCCCCTGGTCATAAGGAAGGTCCAATGTCAGATGTCAAAAGGAGGGTCTTCTCTGGTGGCTCAGTGGTAGAGAATCTGCCTGCCAGTGCAGGAGGCACAGGTTTGATCCCTGGTCCGGGAAGATCTCACATGCCTCATAGCAGCTAAGTCTGTACACCACAACTGTTAAACCTGTGCTCTGGAGCCTGTGAGCCACAGCTACTGAAGCCCGAGAGCCCTAGAGCCCGCGCTCCACAAGAAGAGAAGCCGCCGCAATGAGAAGCCTGCTTGCCGCAACTAGGGAAAGCCTGGACAGCAACGAAGAATAAATAAATAAAATTATTTTAAAAATGTCAAAGGGAAATGGGATCGAATTCAATGAAATCTGTCAGGTGAAGTGCTTAAAACTGAGTGAGTAGTCATAGCTGGAATTCCTGGTGGAGCCAGAGAGATCTAGGTTCAAATCTAAGTCTTACCATTAACTGGGTCACCTTGGGCCAGTTACTTAACATCTCTGATAGTAAGCCCAGTATCTTTTCCTGCGAAATGGAGAGATTTAATAGCTTGTTCATATAGCTGCTGTGAGAATGAAAAGATTTAACATACCTGTTGAGTGTCTGAAACAGTGCTTGATGCATGGAAAGGGCTGGATTTTTGTTGGTTCTTTTCCCTGAACCTCTTCTTCTTACCAGAATTTAATATGGTATTCACAAATCAGTTATAAGCATCTATTTACCTTTAGGAATGCATGATTTATTTATTTATTTGGGATACTTAGGTGAATAGGATGATTACTCCCGGGTGTAGTCCTGTATTATGGGTATCCATAGATACATAAAATGAGGAGAGAGAGAAAGAGGGAGAGTGAGCTAGACTGAACAAGGGCCCAGCTCACTCTCTTAGGTATGTGCCTATGGGTGTGGGTATATGATTTAATTGGGGTGCATCTGTATTGGGGATGAAGTCTCTAGCTTCAGATTGCCTTTCTGTTCTCCTTCGCTTACTTTCCAGCCTTTTTGGTCTTTGTTCTCCTTTTGGCATACCCAGTTGCA
>NW_011439524.1:0-1912 GCF_000754665.1 Bison bison bison
AAACTATCCTCATTAAAAAAAAAAATCCATTCAGCTTGAGTGGTTAGGTTGATTAATTAGATTTATATTGATTGATTCCAGTTTTCTAGTTCATTGATTCACTTATTCTTGTCATTTAATGTACTGCTAATTCTTTCTAGTGTATTTTTTATTTCAGTGACTATATTCTTCAGCTCTGTTTGGTTCTTTATATTTTTTGTTTGCTTAACTTGTCAGTATGTTCATCTGCTCTTCTCACAAGTCTTTTGAGCATCTTTATAATCTTTATTGAAGTCTTTATCAGGTAGATATCTCCAGTTCTCTTAGTTCTATGATTTTATCAAGACTTCTTGTTTTATTTGTTTGAAACATATCCCTCTTTCCTCTCATTTTGCTTAGTTCTGTTTTTATTTCTATCTATTTGGTAGTTTGATTACAGTCCCTCATCTTGGAAAAGTGGCTTTAAGTAAGAGATGCCTCATGAGGCCCAGTAGTGCACTCCACTTTGGTTACCAGAGCTATATGCGCTAGGGATGCCCTCTATGTGGGCTGTATGGACCCTTGTTTTGTGGTAGGTTGACTACTTTGGACATGATTCAGTAAGTGTAGCTAGATCCCAGTTGAGTTGGTTGCCAGGCTTTGCACAGTACAGAGGCTGTTATATGCTGGTGGCGGGGGCCACTGTCCAAAGGGTCATGTGGTTAATGCCAACCCTCTGATGGAAAGATCTGGGTTCTAGAATCTCTGACCATTGGTTCTGGGGTCCTGGTGCTAGTAGTATTGACCCACTGGCAGGTGGGAACCAGTTCTCAGCCATATAGTCATTGGTTTTAAGTTCCAGGGTGACTGAGAGTTCAGATGTTACATAGTATACTGCCTACTGGTGAGCAGAATTTTTCCCCACCCAGATAACTGCTTGGGTTGGAATGTTCCAGGATTGGGGCTGATTGGCCAGTGTATGGGGCCAGGTCCTACCACTAATAATCTAAGGGAGGTACTATATTTAAAAATGGTGCTTGGCAGCACCAGTGTCCTTGTGGTAGAATGAGCTCCCCAAAATGGCTGTTTATAATCTCTATGTCCCCATCATGAGTACCAGTTACCTACTTCTTCTTTTGGAAGCTAAGGTCAGTAAGTGGGACTGAATTAGGCTCCTTTAAAATGATTACTTCTACCTTGGGCTTTGGAGCTTGTGAGAGTTTGTGTGCATACTTTGAGAGTACAGTATATATTTCATATCCTTCTTGCTGTACTTCAACACCAAACATTCTGAGTGCTTTATTCTTCCAGTGAAGGAGCACCAGGCTGGTATGTCCAATGTGGGGATCAAATTTTTGCTGTTTGGGCAGAACCTCTGAAGTTCAGATTAACCTCCTATTTGTGGGTCATCCATCTGTGGTTGAGGGTCTTGACTATTCCTCATCTCTGCCCCTCCTACTCATCTTATTGTGGTTGCTTCTTTAGATTTTTGGTTGCAGAAGATCTTCTACTTGCCTTCAGTTTGTTCCCATTGATAGTTTCTCTGTTAACAGTTATACTTTTGTATGCATGTAGGATGAGATGAGCTCATGATCTTCTTATTCTTCCATCTTGGCAACTTCCTTGTCTCAATTTATTCTTCAAATATATTTTATAAACTTTAGGGAAATGATGCTCCCTCGGGTTAAGAAAAGCATATTTGCCATGAGCAAAAACAGTGTAAAGGCCAAAGTAGTAAAAGCCAAAAATATTTGAATGTGCCCAATGTTTTTGGGCTCCAAAATCACTGCAGATGGTGATTGAAGCCATGAAATTAAAAGAGGCTTACTCCTTGGAAGGAAAATTATGACCAACCTAGATAGCATATTCCAAAGCAGAGACATTACTTAGCCAACAAGGGTCCGTCTAGTCAAGGCTATGGTTTTTCCAGTGGTCATGTATGAATGTGAGAGAG
>NW_011439525.1:0-1910 GCF_000754665.1 Bison bison bison
GGGGCAGCAAAAGTATGTTGTTCTCTAAAAGGAAGGGATTTTTAGACTCTCAATCAGTGCATGCATAAAATCCTGCTGTGATTAAGCCATGAAATGTAACTCACTCTATTGGTCTGAACATTTCTAATTTGCATTTTTGGATTCTGGCATCCTTTACGTCTCCAGATCACTTGATATGCTTATAAAAACTAAGAGTTAAAAATAATAAAAATATGATTTGAAAAACCACACTGGGCTTCCCTGTCAGCGGTGCTTCCATTTTTATGTGTCAAGATTAATATTTCTCACATACCAGCTCATTAAAAAAGTAACCTTGGAACACAGTGTCAGGTGGAGATTTTTTTTTTTTAAGATGTGCTGGAAATTATGCAGCCATAAAGAGCATTCCCACTAATTATCTTGGCACTCATGTTATGCTGACCGGTTTGTCACCAAGTTGGGGGTGGCAGAGTAGAGAACCCCTTCCAGGCTGTCTCATACATTGCTTTGCTGCGTTTTCTCTCAAACTCATTTCCTTGATGCTCATATTTATGCAAAAGAGGGTAATGAGGTAGCCAAAGGTTATAGGGGGTGCAAAGGGCTTTGGGATGATGAGAGTATTGGAAACTAGGGAGGCTAGCCTCAGGCCATCTGAAATTGAAATCTGGGGTTAAATTAATAACTCAAGCTGAGCCCATGCCATTTTATAGTAAGTCTGTCTCCTCTAGGGTCGAAACTATGTAGTTTGGCATTAAAGGATCTCCAGACATAACACCAAAAAATGTTTGAGACTATTCCACTGCAAGTAGCACCTCTTGGTAGGGGGCAAAAAGTAAGGGGTTGGTGAGATGCCCACTATTCAAACTTGTCCTAGAATGTATTTGCATATTTCAGTCCATAGAATGTGTGTGCCTGTGTGTTGTCTTAAAGATTAATAATTGATCTTACACATATTTGCACGTGCAAACAGGCATTTGTTCCATAGTTATGTCCTCATAACTCCCTGGAAAGTCAGTGTCAGCTGGGGTCTAAGAAAGCTCAGGAGCAGAGCAAGATGCTAATTGGATTTGTGACTGTGTTTTCCTTTTACTGTATTTCTCTGCATTTTGGGACCAGGAACATTGAGATAACCTCCCAAAGTCAAGTTAGAGATATGGATGACTCTTTATCTGTATTTTTCAGTGTAAGTATGTTAAAGGAATGCTCCCAGGGGGAAAAATGTCAAAGAACAACAGTGAAAATGATACCTGGGAGACATAACAGATTTTCCCCTTGTAAACACTAGTCTGTAACTGTTGTGTAGACCAAAAGACGAGGAGATAGGTTAGTCTGAAGAGAGAAAACAGAATCCTGCATTTCTCCCACGCCATGCTTGCTTTGATGGACAGGAAAGCCTGGCGTGCTGCAGTCCATGAATCGCAAAGAGTAGGATGGGACTGAGTGGCTGAACTGACTGACTGATGCTTGCCTTTCCAGGATTGGATGATGTTCTTGATTATGTCTCAAACTAGATATAACCTCTTAATAGGATGACACAGAGAAGGACTCTGAATTGATTAGAAGAATTAAAATTTGCTCTATCATAGCCAGCGAATATTCTTTGAACTGTGTATTTTAGAAAGTCATGGCTAAAACATGACTGACTGGAGGTGGCACTGGGGATAAAAGTGGTGATTTAGCAACATTTGCAATTTAAAGTACTCAAAATTGGACAAATCAAAGGATTCGTTTCTAGAAATGAAGACAGGATTTAAGCGATCTTTTTTCACGCCCTACAGAAGGTACTTCAAAACCCTGGTTCAGTGATACAGGTTGCAGTGCATTTTCACTTCCCAGCAGAGCCTTGTGAGTTGGGATATGAAGTCAATGAATAAAACGGTCTCTGAGTTCTGTCCCAGCTGACAAGGCTCTGCTGGGAAGTGAAAATGCAC
>NW_011439526.1:0-1904 GCF_000754665.1 Bison bison bison
ATTAAAATATATACACTATGATACATATATGTATCATAGTGTATATATTTTAATCCCAATTTCCCAATTTTCTGTTTCCCCCTTTCCCTCCTGATAACCATCCCTGGTGGCTCAGGCAGTAAAGAGTCTGCCTGTAATGCAGGAGATGCAGGTTCGATCCCTGCACTGGGATGATCCCCTGGAGAAAGGAATGGCTACTCACTCAAGTATTCTTGCCTGAAGAATTCCATGGACAGAGGAGCATGGTGGGCTACAGTCCATGGACTTGTGAAGAATCAGACACAACTGAATGACTAACAGGGCTTCCCTGGTGGCTCTGATGGTAAAGAATCTGCCTGCAATTCATTTATATTTAAGGTAGTTATTGATATGTATGTTCCTATTGCCATTTAATTGTTTTGAGTTTGTTTTCATAGGTCTTTTTTCTTCTTTTCTTTTTTTGTTCTCTTCTCTTGTGCTGTGATCTCTATCTTTAGTGTTGTGTTTGGTTGCTTTGCCTTTTTTTTGTCTGTATCTATTGCGGTTGTTTGGTTTATGGTTACTATGAGGTTTAAACATAGGAGTTTATATGTATGCAAGGTTGTTTTAAGTTGCTGGTCTATTAATTTCAAATGCAATTCCCATTTCCTGCATGTGTATGCACTTCACAATTGCTGGGTTTGATATCATATTTGTGTATGGATGATTTCCTACTTTTACTGTATGAACTTTACCAGTGAAATTTCCCATTTGTGATTTTCTTATTTCTAGCTGTGGCCTCTTTTTTTACCCCCTCATATAGAAATTCCTTTAGCATTTGATTCAAATCTGATTTAATGGTGCTGAATTCTCTTAACTTTTGCTTACTTGTAAAACTTGATTTCTCCATCGAAACTGAATGAGCTCCTTGTTGGGTAATCTTGGTTTTCGTTTTTTTCCTTTCATCATTTTAAGTATATCCTGCCATTCCCTTCTGGCCTGCAGAGTTTCTGCTGAAAATCAGCTCATAACCTATGGGAATTCCTTTATATGTTGTTACTTTTCCCTTGTTGCATTTAATATTTTTTCTTTATATTTAATTTTTGTGTCTCAGCATATTTCTCTTTGGGTTTATCCTCTAAGGGAATCTCTGTGCTTCCTGGACTTGGGTGACTATTTCCTTTAACATGTTAGGGAAATTTTTCTCTTCAAATATTTACTCTGTCCATTTCTCTTTTTCTTCTTCTTCTGGGACCCCTATAATTTGAATGTTGGTTCATTTAATGTTGTCCTAATGGTCTCTTAAACTGCCCTCATTTATTTTCATTATTTTATCTTTATTCCATTCCATGACAGTGATTTCCATCATTCTGTCTTCCATTCTTCTGCCTCAGTTATCTTGCTATTGATTTCTTCTAGTGTATTTTTCATTTCAGTTATTGTATTGTTCACCTCTGTTTGTTCCTAAGTTCTTCTAAATCTTTGTTATACATTTCTTATATCTTCTTAATCCATGCATTTGTTCTTTTTTCTAAGATCTTACATCATCTTTATTATTACTCTGAATTCTTTTTCAGGTAGATTGCCTATCTTTTCCTCATTTAGTTGTCCTTGCAGGTTTTTATCTTGTTCCCTCATCTGCAACATATTTCTCTGTGATCTCATTTTGCCTGAATTTCTGTGTGTGTGGTCTCCTTTCTGCAGGCTGCAGGACTGTAGTTCTTCTTGCTTTTGGTTTCTGCCCCCCTCACAGGTGAGGCTGATCTAGAGGCTTATGTCATTATCCCTTTGACTGGTGGTGTGGTGACCAGCACCTGCCCTGGATGTTGAAGGGGGCCTCCACCTTGCTCTGAGGTTGTCACTGCCTTGGCAGGGGTGGGCTCTAGTACCTCCCTGTTGGTATAGAGGCCCCCAGATCTGTTTCTTAGCTGTGTTTCTGATCTAAG
>NW_011439527.1:0-1904 GCF_000754665.1 Bison bison bison
CCAGACAGCAGGGACACAGCCCCCACCTCTCCCCTCCACCCTCCTCAACACCATCTGCCTCTCTGTCAAGCCCTCAAACACATTCTGACTCCTTCCACTTCTCCTCTAAAAGTCCATGCACATCAGCTCCAGGAAACAGAGTCCCAGGAGGATCACCATACCACTGGTTCTGCCATCAGCCTGCCTCCAGGGCAGGTCTGGGTGCCCTTGGAGCCTGCTTGTGCTATGCTGCTCTATGGAAAATCTTTGCAAAGCCTCAGGGAGGGCCTCCACCCTCAAAGGGTGGAGGAAGTGGGCCACTTAGATCCAGGACACCAGCAACTCTCATTTTCCACTCTTGACTCAGAGTGCCCTGCCCAGAAAGGCCATTGGACCCCAGGCTGCCCACAGATCAGCATGCCAAGATTGGTAGATGTGTTTGCCTGTGTAAATGGAGTCAAAGAATGGAAACTGGCCCCGTTTTGGGGAGAAAGTTCACGAGAAACATGCTTTCTCTGACTTGACCTGATAGAAAAAGTTGGGAGAGGTCAGAGCTGGGAGAGGAGAAGTGGTGATCTCCTGAGTCAGAGAAAGCAGTTGTACAGATGCAGAGAAAGCCAGCCACGCCACCACCAAGAGAAGGGTGGACCCACGGTGAGGAAAAGCAGGCTGCAAAAGTTACCTTCATAAATTAGCTTGTTTTCACTTGGGGTTTTAGCAACCAACAATTAGTTTATAGAAAATGGAAAAATCCAAGTTCAAAGACTAGTCCTCCAACAGCCGGCTTCAGGCAATTCTAATCAAGCATTAAGTGAAAGAATAAACCTCAAAAAAGGGCTAGGAGGTTCAGAATAGATTCCAATTTGATCTGGAAAAATCTTCTCCCTCCCTTGAGCTTCAAATAGTACTTTCATTTGCTACTCTTAGCTCTGAACTATCCCAACAGTCACTCAAGAAATACCTTATTATGCCTATTTTGCAGGTGAGGAAGCTGTAGCTCAAAGAAGTGAAGTGACTTAGTCAAGGTTATATTTTACTATGTGTAATAGCTAAATGGAAATTCTATCCCATGTCTGCCTGAACCTAGGGCTTCTAGCCACCATACCATATGCCTCAAAACAAACAAGAAGGATTTATTATACCTCTGATTCAAAGAGGTTAGGTGATTTTCCCAAGGTTGCATGGGAAATAAATTCAAATAGCAGGAAGTGAACCCAGGTTTCTTACCACCAGAAAAAGAGCCTTTTGCTTCATGCCACTCTGCCCTCATCACCTCTCTCTGTTCTGATCTATCCCTTCCAGCTGCCAAAGCAGCATCTGGTATGTAGCAGGTGCTAAATAAATATTTGATGGGTAAATGAGTCCTTCTTTGAAGTGAGGTTTTATTAGGTAATCGGATAATGGACTTAATTGAGTGAGATAGTGATTCATTTTGCTCAAGGCTTAAATCTGAATTTGGAGGCGAGCTCTTGACTTAGTTGTAAAATATGCCCCTGGGCTCCTCCCCAGTTAAGGACAGGGATGACTGGAGAAAGAACCCACTGTTCTTCTCTGGAATGAGAATAAACCCATAACTGAGGCTTTTATGTTTTTCTTCTCCAGGACAATCCGGGAACAAAGACTGTTCTTGACTTCACTGCAGTGTCCAAGAGAATAGGGCCTTTTAGTGTCCAGACACTAGTTTTCTTCTCATTACCTGTGATTTTGTTAAGGTATAGCGATTCACCAATAGAAAACTGTAGAACAAAAAAACTGTGGGGCTTACCTCTAGGGAAAATTCCTCCTACATCTATCTCACACATTCTCTCGAGTACTGGGGAGTACTTGGGAACAGGGATTAGGGGCACGAAAGGGGCTGCCACATGCAACCTCTTCTCCAGACAGGATCCCAGGCATCTTCCCCGTGAGAAGAGGTTGCATGTGGC
>NW_011439528.1:0-1903 GCF_000754665.1 Bison bison bison
AAGAAGTGCACTGCTGCTGCTGCTAAGTCACAGAGTCGGACACGACTGAAGTGACTTAGCAGCAGCAGCAGTGCACTTCTTTAATTCCTCTTCAGAATTGTTAGTACCTAAATGAACAAATTGAATGGGAACAGTTATTCTGTGACCTAGGCAGAGTTGCAGAATGGTTGACCTTTTAATAGTGGAATTTCAGGCATCACTTAACATACAGAAGATACATTCAGGGGGACAGGCTGTATTTCTACTCCCCCAATTATATCATTATTATATATGCACACCATTGAGCTATAGAGGCTTGGAAATCAAATGTCCCTTATTTCTCAGGCAGTCACCACCCTATTGGATTTGGGCAGGTCTTAGCTCAGTCACTTGCTCTTTGATCTCTGAACACTCACCTAAATTCTCTTAGTTTTACTTTTTTTTCCTCTAAAATGAGACCAATTATTTTATCTATATAGATATATATTAGTAGGAAATAATAAAAATCTGTATTTGAAACCACATCTCCTAGAAGGTATTTACTGCAAAATAAACATAGTTCACTTCACTCTCAGATACAAATTTTTAAAAAATCTTCATTCTCCATGTAGAATGAAAACAATCTGCTTATTATGGTCTTGACTATACACCCTCCAGACATTCTCTCCCTCCACTCTTTATCTCACATGCTACAATCCAGTCACATGGACCTCCAAGTAGGTTCCCGTCTTAAAGCCCTTGCATTAGCCCTTCTTTATCTTTGGAATGTTCTTCCCCAGGACTAAATTCAACAGACTTTGACTGTAGAAGGTCAGATGGTAAGTATTTTCACCTTTGGGATCCGTGTGGTCTCTGTAGCAACTACCCAGTTCTGCCATTGTAGCAGGGAAGCAGCCTTAGACAGAACAAAAACCAAACAGCCTGATTCTGCTCCTCTCTTCCAATAAAGCTACTGTATTTGCAGAAGATGAGCTGCATTGGGTGCACAGGTCACCATAGTCTGCTGAATCCTGCCCTAGACCTTTCCAGGTCTGGCTTTTTCTTGTCATCTGGGTTTCAGAATGAGTGGGATCTGATGCCTTTCTTGCCACCCTATGGAAAGTCTCTCTGATCCATCTCTTGATTACATTGCCCTGTTTTATTTCCTTCTCTGCATGCATTTATATAGTAAACTAAGTTATTCATTTGTTTATTGATTTATTGTACACATTCTTTTCTCGTACCCCCCATAGTTCTAGTTTCCAGCACAAAGACTAGAACAGGTAGTGGGAAGTACCCAAGAAATGTTTGTTTGTTTGTTTTTTAACACATGTGAATAAGTAATTGACCTGAAGGAATACAATTCCAGATGGTAAATCCCAAATTTTAGTGATAGGAAACCAAGATCCTTTGAGAGATCAAAGATCTTGAGAGACCCAAGATCAGGGATTCCTACAGATTATGAATCCCTCCACATAATCCTTTTCCCAGATAAGACTTCTAAAAAGCCACAAGTTTCACCTATGTGAAACAAAATAATTTTGTTCTTATTGTATCTGGGCACAATATAAACTGAATATCACATTTTATTCCATTTGGCTATAAAATAAATGCACTGGACTTTGGACATCATAGTCCAAATCAAAGAAATGAGTCATTCTAGCTCATTAGCAGGCTGTGTGTGCTGAAATGGTTTTGCTGATGGCTTTTGAAGGCAGCTTTTCTTGGACTTCCCTGGTGGCTCAGATGGTAAGGTGTCTATCTACAATGCAGGAGACCTGGGTTGGATCCCTGGGTCAGGAAGAGTCCCTGGAAAAGGAAATGGTAACCCACTCCAGTACTCTTGCCTAGAAAATCACATGGACGGAGGAGCCTGGTGTCCATTGGGTCGCAAAGAGTCGGACACAACTGAGCGACTTCACTTTCACTTTCCTTGGAGAAGGAA
>NW_011439529.1:0-1902 GCF_000754665.1 Bison bison bison
ATTTCTATCCCTTTTTTCCCCCCATCCGTTTTTGGAATAGTCTCCCTTCCTTCTTTCGTGTTCCCCAATTATTGTGTATTCCTTTTATTAATAATATTACACAGTATTGTAGCTATATTTATATGTCAAACCTTTTCACTAAACTAGTGAGGCCTTTCTGGCTCCTCTGAGGCCAGAAACTTTGTCATATCTATTTTTATGTAACTAGTGCCTGGCATATATAGAAGTTTAGTAAATATTAATCAACTAACCTGTAATTACAGATCAACAAGAGAAAATTCATTTGCATTACAAAGGCTAATTTGAAACAAAGTTTAATATAAAAGATAAATGTAAACATAAAATTAAAACTAACGTTATATTCTCACAATCTTTAATTAGGAATAAAGACAAACAGAAACTCCGTACCAAAGAAACCTAAATATTTTGCCTATTTTGAAATATGGAGAGTCTCAAATAGTTCTCATATAAGTTTTATTCTGTTATCCTGAAATACTGAGTATTTCCTGGGGATGATGAAAATAAGTGATGGAAATCGTTATCAGTTCTACAGTATTAAATAAAATTGATCATTAGATAATATTCAAAATAAGGCAATTCCTAATATTCCTCTAAGTCAGATAATTTTAAAAATATAGATATGAATCAAGAATATTAACTAAAAGCATTTGCTAGAGAACCACAAAAGAATCAACTGAGACAAAATTATCCTTGTCATTCAGTTTTCAAACACCTAACAATCTCATGAGCATTTTCACCCACTGGTTTGACTAGGGTTTGGTTTGGTAATACCTGATGTCAGTGTTACCTTATGTATAAGCAAACAAGCTCTCACAACCTTTGGACAATATGTAACTGGCATAACTTTTTTTATGGAAAGTATTTGCAAATATCCAAATTTTGAAATCTGTGACTCTGAAATTCTCCTCTTACGAATTTTTCCAAAAGAAAGACCTACACATGATAAGATTTTTTTAAATGTTTTATTCACCTGTCTCCAGTGAATGTCCACATGTAATTCCTCAGCTGATGACAGGCAATGCTAGGATTTGAAATTAGTCTGGCTCCAGACTTTCTGTTCTTAACCACTACATTATAATGTTTAGTATAGTGAATTAAGAGTTGATTTAAGTATTTATAAGTACACAAAGATACACGCATAGGGGTACTCTCTGGAGCATTATTTAAAACAGAGAAGAACTGGAGACAACCTAGATATCCATTCAATAAGGACCCCCAGAATATATTATACTTGTTCAGTTCAGTAGAATACTATCTCAGGTGCTGATAAAGAAAGATCTCCAAGATATTACATGAGGCACAGAATCTAAGCAACTTGCCCAAAGTTTCTCTGCTCTTAGGTGGCAGAATATACAAGAAAGTGATGAATAAATTAGACACGTAGAGCAGGGTAAGAAGAAAGATTTTTCATTTTATAATTTTCTAAACCGTTTCAGTTTTTAGCATACGTATCAGGTATCACTCTCTTTTTTCCCCCTCTGCCTTGCCTTACAACTGGAAACAAAGCAAGGGATGAGCAAGAGCAAGGGTATGCAAAACTGTGATTCTTATATATATATAAGAAATAATCTGCAGACACCTCACAACTGGTTTTTACCTTGGTGTATTATGCCCTGATAGGCCAGAATGCACTACACAGGGATAGGGACACCTGTTTTCTAATGTAGGCCCTGTAACTATGTTTGTAGTCATCTCAACCTCTTTCTTCAACTGAAAAAAGGGCTTGGATCTGATAAACTCTTAGTTCTGAGTCTAGGTCTAGTCTCCTGATGCAACATATTATTTGCTGAGCAGCCTGTCTCTTGCCCAGTCTCAAACAAAATCAAAATCATCAAGGCCAATAGAAAGCCGCACAATTTTACAGCCAAACCTGGACATGAG
>NW_011439530.1:0-1957 GCF_000754665.1 Bison bison bison
GGAAATGGCAACCCACTCCAGTGTTCTTGCCTGGAGAATCCCAGGGACAGGGGAGCCTGGTGGGCTGCCGTCTATGGGGTCACACAGAGTCGGACACGACTGAAGTGACTTAGCAGCAGCAGCAGTGCACTTCTTTAATTCCTCTTCAGAATTGTTAGTACCTAAATGAACAAATTGAATGGGAACAGTTATTCTGTGACCTAGGCAGAGTTGCAGAATGGTTGACCTTTTAATAGTGGAATTTCAGGCATCACTTAACATACAGAAGATACATTCAGGGGGACAGGCTGTATTTCTACTCCCCCAATTATATCATTATTATATATGCACACCATTGAGCTATAGAGGCTTGGAAATCAAATGTCCCTTATTTCTCAGGCAGTCACCACCCTATTGGATTTGGGCAGGTCTTAGCTCAGTCACTTGCTCTTTGATCTCTGAACACTCACCTAAATTCTCTTAGTTTTACTTTTTTTTCCTCTAAAATGAGACCAATTATTTTATCTATATAGATATATATTAGTAGGAAATAATAAAAATCTGTATTTGAAACCACATCTCCTAGAAGGTATTTACTGCAAAATAAACATAGTTCACTTCACTCTCAGATACAAATTTTTAAAAAATCTTCATTCTCCATGTAGAATGAAAACAATCTGCTTATTATGGTCTTGACTATACACCCTCCAGACATTCTCTCCCTCCACTCTTTATCTCACATGCTACAATCCAGTCACATGGACCTCCAAGTAGGTTCCCGTCTTAAAGCCCTTGCATTAGCCCTTCTTTATCTTTGGAATGTTCTTCCCCAGGACTAAATTCAACAGACTTTGACTGTAGAAGGTCAGATGGTAAGTATTTTCACCTTTGGGATCCGTGTGGTCTCTGTAGCAACTACCCAGTTCTGCCATTGTAGCAGGGAAGCAGCCTTAGACAGAACAAAAACCAAACAGCCTGATTCTGCTCCTCTCTTCCAATAAAGCTACTGTATTTGCAGAAGATGAGCTGCATTGGGTGCACAGGTCACCATAGTCTGCTGAATCCTGCCCTAGACCTTTCCAGGTCTGGCTTTTTCTTGTCATCTGGGTTTCAGAATGAGTGGGATCTGATGCCTTTCTTGCCACCCTATGGAAAGTCTCTCTGATCCATCTCTTGATTACATTGCCCTGTTTTATTTCCTTCTCTGCATGCATTTATATAGTAAACTAAGTTATTCATTTGTTTATTGATTTATTGTACACATTCTTTTCTCGTACCCCCCATAGTTCTAGTTTCCAGCACAAAGACTAGAACAGGTAGTGGGAAGTACCCAAGAAATGTTTGTTTGTTTGTTTTTTAACACATGTGAATAAGTAATTGACCTGAAGGAATACAATTCCAGATGGTAAATCCCAAATTTTAGTGATAGGAAACCAAGATCCTTTGAGAGATCAAAGATCTTGAGAGACCCAAGATCAGGGATTCCTACAGATTATGAATCCCTCCACATAATCCTTTTCCCAGATAAGACTTCTAAAAAGCCACAAGTTTCACCTATGTGAAACAAAATAATTTTGTTCTTATTGTATCTGGGCACAATATAAACTGAATATCACATTTTATTCCATTTGGCTATAAAATAAATGCACTGGACTTTGGACATCATAGTCCAAATCAAAGAAATGAGTCATTCTAGCTCATTAGCAGGCTGTGTGTGCTGAAATGGTTTTGCTGATGGCTTTTGAAGGCAGCTTTTCTTGGACTTCCCTGGTGGCTCAGATGGTAAGGTGTCTATCTACAATGCAGGAGACCTGGGTTGGATCCCTGGGTCAGGAAGAGTCCCTGGAAAAGGAAATGGTAACCCACTCCAGTACTCTTGCCTAGAAAATCACATGGACGGAGGAGCCTGGTGTCCATTGGGTCGCAAAGAGTCGGACACAACTGAGCGACTTCACTTTCACTTTCCTTGGAGAAGGAA
>NW_011439531.1:0-1894 GCF_000754665.1 Bison bison bison
GAATTCAGTGGACAGAAGTGCCTGGTAGGCTACACCCCATGCTGTAACAAAGAGTCAGACACGACTGAGTGACTAACACTTTCACAGTATGTGCTCTGGGCTACAGGACTAGATGTCTCTGAAGCTTCAATTGTGTATTTTGAGCATTGGAGCTTTTGAAGATAAACTGATTCTAAGCTTTTTGTGATGAATTAATGCAGTTAATGAAGACAATGAAATGTGTTCAGCGAATCTGAGAAACTTAGTCAGAATGTACTTGAAACTAAGCTTTTGACACTGGAATATTTTAAAATTCAAGGCAGATATGTTTACTTTGGGTGAGAAGGTGACATTCAGGGTAGCAAACTGTTTAAACAGACGAAATATTGTACATGTATCTTAAGCCTCTCTTCCACTAACAAAGTTAGTTGCACAAGTAGGAACGCGATGTCCAATAAAGTGGCCATAAGCCACGTGTCCCTCTTGTACACACCTGAAATAAATATATGTCAAAGATCTTATTTAATTCACTAATTGAATGGGGAAATTAGACAGATATTACAACTGATTCAATGGAGAATCCAAACGTATACCTTTATTGACCAAAAATATTGAAATGAACTAGCAAATGGATATAAAACTGGCTTTTACATGGGAAAGTGTTGTTCTGTCACCAAATAAAATCTATTTGCATTGCTATCAACTTGTTATTACTTAGACTTCGATTTAATCTCTATAAAGTTGTACAAAGAAGACAGTCCTGAATATGCTACAGGGTCATATAATTTTCGGAAGCTCTCACATCCCGCTGAAAGGATATCTAGTAATCTTCTTTGCTTGTTTTGGTCTTACATTCCCCTTTAAATATAGGAGACTTCAGTTAGAAATAATTTCATTCATATGTCTGGATGTTAGTCTTCTCTTATAAACTGGACCAGCAAACAGACTGGCCAGTGAAAATGACAGTGATTATATCTCTTGAGAAAATTTCTATGAACATGTCTTAAATCCATAGGTAGAATGTAGGACAAGAAAGAAATAATACAGAAGTCAGTCAGTTAGTTAGTTAGTATTAGTTGCTCAGTAATGTCCGACTATTTGCAACCCCATGGACTGTAGCTCACCAAGCTCCTCTGTCCATGGGATTCTCCAGGCAAGAATACTTGAGTGGGTTGCCATTTCCTTCTCCAAATATGGAAGTAAATGGGCTTAAATCTTGCATTTTCAGAGGATGTTTTCTTATTTATTAAACTTGTCAGCTCTGTGTAAGGGCTTGTGAGATACAGAGAAGCACTAGCAAATAGCCCTGCTTTAAGCCAGTTCTATTCTTATTTGCCATATAATATATATTTGAAAATTAATGCAAGGTCTTAATGCTAAATTGGAGACTGAGGCAAAAAATGTTTTAAAAGCTGAGGAACAGGAATAATTAAGTGGTTTATTGTGCATTGGAAAGGCTTCTCAGAGGAGAGAGAGCCTGAATGCAATACAAAGCAAGGATCAAAGTTTACAAATATTAAGGGCTGGAAGGTGAGGCTTTCACTCTTAATTAGGAAAAAAAAAACACCCCAAAACTCTAGTTTGCCAGTGTTCTTCTTAAAGCTTTAAGTCTTAAACCTAAAATAATTTTATTCTGGACTTAATATATTCAGTTTTTCTCTAAAGAGTTAATTATTTGGATAGACAACATTTCTCATCAGTTCAGTTCAGTTCAGTTGCTCAATTATGTCCAACTTTTCGCGATCCCATGAATCACAGGATGCCAGGCCTCCCGGTCTATCACCAACTCCCAGAGTTCACTCAAACTCATGTCTCTCTAGTTGGTGATGCCATCCAGCCATCTCATCCTCTGTCATCCCCTTCTCCTCCTGCCCTCAATCCCTCCCAGCATCAGAGTCTTTTCCAATGAGTCAAC
>NW_011439532.1:0-1894 GCF_000754665.1 Bison bison bison
AAAAAAAAAAAAAAAGTAAGGGTACTGCACTACTTGGATTAACTGACACAGGGATACTTCGAAATGAAAATACTTCACTGGGTCCTCAACTATCCATAGGCAAGAAGCTTGCTGAGAAAGTTATTCAGGATGCAACACAACTATTTCTTATGGAAAAGGAAGACTATCTAAGAGGATATAACCAAGAACCCAGCCAGCAGAGCCAAAAGCCTAGGAGAACAATGAACTACAGAATCACATTCTGAGGAAATGAAACTGGGCCCGATTCAAAGAACATTCCCTGTCCCTCAAGTAGGTGGCCTGGCAACACGTCCAGTGCAAATTCAGAACACTTAGTGTTACGTGATTCTTATCCCCGCCATTCTGGACGGGAGTGTTTATTGTGGAGGTTCTGCCCCTGCCATCCACTGTATGTCTGGTATGTGGGAGCAGATAAGACCAGTCGCACACCACAGAGCAAAACACAAGAATATTCACCCACATCTAGACCTGATTTAGATGATGGGATCCTGAACTTTGGGCCTGCTGTTGCTACTGGGATGTCATTTTTGGAAACCTAGGATGGATACAAGCATGTTTTACCTGCAGAGTGTGAACAATATGTGAAGAATTAGAATCTATAAGAAGGATGAGAATCTATATGTCCCAAGCATTCCAGCCTCCCTAGCCATCTCAGGGAATCATGATCGTTAATAGTAATTATTTTAAGTCACTATGATTAGATAGGTTTGTTATAAACAATATGATTTTGTAGGTATACTTACGTTATTAAGAAGGTTAAACCATGTGAATTACTTGAGTTGGAATTTGCTTAAAACCAACAGGAATTATAGCCCAGTTCACATCTGGTGTCTTAGAATAATTACTAATAGCATTCTCTCTCACTGTGAAACTGCCTTGGTCTGGCCAATACATTTTGTTGGTCATCCCACTTATAATGTAGTGCCCAACAATGAGTTAAGGCTTTCTGGCAAGCTGGAAGTTAACATATCAAATCATAAAAAAGTATTTCACATGAAATGCAGAATCTGAAACTGAGTGCTCTTGTAAAGCCCAGCTGTTCCTTGAAGTCTAAAAACTTTAAACAATCTACTGGCAGTCTTCTGAACAGCTGATGTTGAAGTGCCAATGAGCGATTAACGGCTGCCAGAATTAAAATACTTTCTCCATGTCTGGGATATATTTGGACTTCTAAAACGTGAATCAGAAAAAGAACACAATTGAGAAAAGATGTCACACGTTTCCCCTGCTTTGTTCTCTCATTCTTTCCCATGCTAATAATTAAAGTATATCATAAAGAAGTCTGGCTACAGTGAAGTGTCAATTATGAAGACCTATGAACAAGATAGCTTTTGAATTAAATCAGAAGTTAAAAACTTCTTCTAGCCATAATGTCTCTATCAAAAATTACTATTTTTTTAAAAAAATTCATGATAATTAAGGCTTCAATAATGAGTGCATTCTTGGAAAGTTGGCTGACAAAAATATAACATCTACAAAAAGCAATTTAACAAGATTATCCCATTTTAATAATGGCTCCACAGACCACGTAGCCTGGCACAGAGGTGACATTAATTTGTTGGATTAAAAGTTTCTCGAAGCCAAGAGTAAACACTTAATAGATGTTTGTTGGAAAATAAATGAAAGACTTGGTATTAAGCAAACACTTTAAAAAAAAGATAGACCTTCTTTAACAAGACATGTCACATGCAATGCATTTGTTGTCACTGAAGACTTACAGAGACTTAGAAGCATGTGAAAAGGAAACATTAGGGAGAGTAAAGAACAAAGCATATGGAAACACAAGAAGAGTCCCAAAGAGGAGATATGCTATGCTAAGTCACTTCAGTCGTGTCCGACTCTGTGCGACCCCATAGACAGCAGCCCACCAGGC
>NW_011439533.1:0-1894 GCF_000754665.1 Bison bison bison
TGCCATTTCCTTCTCCAATGCATGAAAGTGAAAAGTGAAACTGAAGTCATTCAGTCGTGTCTGACTCTTTAGCGACCCCATGGACTACAGCCCACCAGGCTCCTTCGTCCATGGGATTTTCCAGGCAAGACTACTGGAGTGGGGTGCCATTGCCTTCTCCATGAGTTTGTCCTGGAGGTCTCTTAAAGTGGCTTCTTTTATTCTGTTTTCTGTTCAGCTTCAGATATTTCCATTAATCTGTCTTCCAGCTTGCTGATCTGTTCCTCTGTGTCATCTAATCTACTATTGATTCCTTCTAGTGTATTTTTCATTTCAGTTATTATATTCTTCATCTCTGTTTGGATGTTCTTTATATTTTCTTACTCTTCATTAAAAGCTTCTCACTCTGTTTCTCCATTCTTCCGAGATCTTTGAACATCTTTACAATCATTACCTTGAGATCTTTAGCAGGTAAATTGCCTATCTCCATTTCACTTAGTTCTTCTTCTGGGGTTTTAACTTGTTTTTTTATTTGCATGCTATTCCTCTGTTGTCCCATTTTGTCTAATTTGCTTTTTTTTATTTCCAAATGGATAAGTTGGTTACATTTAACAACCTTAGAAAAGTAGCCTTTTGTAGAATACACTCTATGCATCCCAGCAGTGCTCTCCCTTCTAGTCACCAGAGGTGTGTGTTCTAAGGGTGCCCCCTCTTTGGACTATGTGGATCCTTCTCTTGTAGCAGACTGAATACTTTGGGTGGTCTAACAGGCATGACTGGCACTTCGTTCAGTTTACTGCCAGGCCCTGCCTTGTGCAGAGTCTGCTGGCCTCTGATTGGTGAGATCAAGTTTTGGGGCTGCTGGCTGCAGTGTCCCAAGGAGTCCTTGAGCTAGTACCAACCCACTGCTGGCAAAGCAGGGTTGTTCTGGAGTGAGTGGCTGTAGGGTCAGAATCTAGTGTTAGCCTGCCAGTAGGTGGTACCAGTTCCTGACATGGCTGACTGTGGAGTCCAGGGTGTTCCAAAGCTGATGTTGGCCAACTGGTGAGTGGGGCTGGGGCTGGATCCCAGGATAGCTGGCTGATGGATCCAAAGTGTCTCAGAGATGCTTTCAGCCTGTGGTGGGAGGGACTAGGGCCCAGGGATTCCCAGAACTATTTCCAGATCATTGATGGGCAGAACTGAATCCCAGGGTGTCTGGCAGCAGGTGCCTGGGCATCCCAGGGTTAGTGCCAATGCTCTGTTGTGTGGGTTGGCATCATGAGCCCTCTGGTGAACCAGACTGGGTCCTGGGGTGACTGTGAGCTCAGTGGTCTTAAACCAGCTGGTCTGCTGGTGAGTGGAGCTGTGTCCTTGCCTGGCCAGTTGCTTGGCCTGAGGCATCCCAGTGCTGGTGCCAAGAGGCTACTGGGTGGGGCCAGGTCCCAATGCTAATAAATTCAAGAGAGAATCCAAAATGATGCTTAGTGTCCTTGTGGTTGAACAAGCTCCCCAAATGGTTACCACCCATGCTTATGTCCCCATGGTGAGCTCAAATCATCCCCTACCTTTCCAGGAGACTCTCCAAGGCAGCAAGTTCATCTGACCCAGGCTCCTTCCAAATGACTGCTCTCACCCTAGGTCCCAGAGCATATGAGATTTTGTGTGCACTTTTAAGAGTGGAGTTTCTTTCCCACAGCAATCTAGCTGTTCTGAAAGTAAGCCCTGCTGACCTCCACTCCGTGCTGGGGAGTCTAATGTAGGGCTCAGGTGGCTTGCTCATTGGAGAGCACCTCTGCGATTGTAATTATTCTCCCACTTGTGGGTCTCTCGCCCTGGGGGTATAGGTCTTGACTATCCTACATCTCTATCGTCCTACCTGTCTTCTTGTGGTTCCTTTATATTTTAGTCATAGATCTTTTTTTTTTTTTTTTAA
>NW_011439534.1:0-1893 GCF_000754665.1 Bison bison bison
GGGGCAGCAAAAGTATGTTGTTCTCTAAAAGGAAGGGATTTTTAGACTCTCAATCAGTGCATGCATAAAATCCTGCTGTGATTAAGCCATGAAATGTAACTCACTCTATTGGTCTGAACATTTCTAATTTGCATTTTTGGATTCTGGCATCCTTTACGTCTCCAGATCACTTGATATGCTTATAAAAACTAAGAGTTAAAAATAATAAAAATATGATTTGAAAAACCACACTGGGCTTCCCTGTCAGCGGTGCTTCCATTTTTATGTGTCAAGATTAATATTTCTCACATACCAGCTCATTAAAAAAGTAACCTTGGAACACAGTGTCAGGTGGAGATTTTTTTTTTTTAAGATGTGCTGGAAATTATGCAGCCATAAAGAGCATTCCCACTAATTATCTTGGCACTCATGTTATGCTGACCGGTTTGTCACCAAGTTGGGGGTGGCAGAGTAGAGAACCCCTTCCAGGCTGTCTCATACATTGCTTTGCTGCGTTTTCTCTCAAACTCATTTCCTTGATGCTCATATTTATGCAAAAGAGGGTAATGAGGTAGCCAAAGGTTATAGGGGGTGCAAAGGGCTTTGGGATGATGAGAGTATTGGAAACTAGGGAGGCTAGCCTCAGGCCATCTGAAATTGAAATCTGGGGTTAAATTAATAACTCAAGCTGAGCCCATGCCATTTTATAGTAAGTCTGTCTCCTCTAGGGTCGAAACTATGTAGTTTGGCATTAAAGGATCTCCAGACATAACACCAAAAAATGTTTGAGACTATTCCACTGCAAGTAGCACCTCTTGGTAGGGGGCAAAAAGTAAGGGGTTGGTGAGATGCCCACTATTCAAACTTGTCCTAGAATGTATTTGCATATTTCAGTCCATAGAATGTGTGTGCCTGTGTGTTGTCTTAAAGATTAATAATTGATCTTACACATATTTGCACGTGCAAACAGGCATTTGTTCCATAGTTATGTCCTCATAACTCCCTGGAAAGTCAGTGTCAGCTGGGGTCTAAGAAAGCTCAGGAGCAGAGCAAGATGCTAATTGGATTTGTGACTGTGTTTTCCTTTTACTGTATTTCTCTGCATTTTGGGACCAGGAACATTGAGATAACCTCCCAAAGTCAAGTTAGAGATATGGATGACTCTTTATCTGTATTTTTCAGTGTAAGTATGTTAAAGGAATGCTCCCAGGGGGAAAAATGTCAAAGAACAACAGTGAAAATGATACCTGGGAGACATAACAGATTTTCCCCTTGTAAACACTAGTCTGTAACTGTTGTGTAGACCAAAAGACGAGGAGATAGGTTAGTCTGAAGAGAGAAAACAGAATCCTGCATTTCTCCCACGCCATGCTTGCTTTGATGGACAGGAAAGCCTGGCGTGCTGCAGTCCATGAATCGCAAAGAGTAGGATGGGACTGAGTGGCTGAACTGACTGACTGATGCTTGCCTTTCCAGGATTGGATGATGTTCTTGATTATGTCTCAAACTAGATATAACCTCTTAATAGGATGACACAGAGAAGGACTCTGAATTGATTAGAAGAATTAAAATTTGCTCTATCATAGCCAGCGAATATTCTTTGAACTGTGTATTTTAGAAAGTCATGGCTAAAACATGACTGACTGGAGGTGGCACTGGGGATAAAAGTGGTGATTTAGCAACATTTGCAATTTAAAGTACTCAAAATTGGACAAATCAAAGGATTCGTTTCTAGAAATGAAGACAGGATTTAAGCGATCTTTTTTCACGCCCTACAGAAGGTACTTCAAAACCCTGGTTCAGTGATACAGGTTGCAGTGCATTTTCACTTCCCAGCAGAGCCTTGTGAGTTGGGATATGAAGTCAATGAATAAAACGGTCTCTGAGTTCTGTCCCAGCTGTTGTTGATGGTAC
>NW_011439535.1:0-1892 GCF_000754665.1 Bison bison bison
GAAAGTGAAGTCGCTCAGTTGTGTCTGACTCTAGCGACCCCATGGACTACAGCCTAGCAGGCTCCTCGGTCCATGGGATTTTCTAGGCAAAACTACTGGAGTGGGGTGCCATTGCCTTCTCCGGGAACTGAAGATTAACTGTATCTAAAACAACTAGATGACCCTGGTCAGACCACTGGTGACCAATCTGAAGATGACTGTCAGAGCTGACTGTACTGTTTCTGCTGTGGCCCCCTTCCTCAGCCTATAAAAGCGCTCACCCCCTGTTTGTCAGGATGGTAGTCGACCTTTGGACAGATACCCACCCTCCCAAGTTCACTGGTGGGCACCGGGCAACCTTCCCATTTCTGAGGGCTACTGCTATTTGGGCTTTCTCTCCAGTTGGTTCAGATGTGTATATGATGTTGAGACTGTTTAGGGGCATGAGGTGCTATTAGGGCATTTTGCCAGTTGATTCTGATGTGTGTTTGATGTTGAGGACCATTTGTGGGCACTGACTGCTATTTGGGCATTTTTGCCAATTGGTTCTGACATCCATCTACCATTGAGGACTGTTTGTGAGCATTGAGTGTCATTTGGGAATTTTGCCAATTGGTTCTGATATCTGACTACCGTTGAGGATCATTTGTGTTGGAGAAGTGTTTGTTTGGGACTCCGTACCAGTCACCACTGGAGAGGGTTTATGACAGCTCTGTTGTTTGATGATGTGATTGGATATTCCATTTGTGTGATTGACAGTATTGTTGCCTATGTAAAATGAGAAAATCAGGTTCAATTCATTAAGAAAAAGTCAAGCTATAAAACTATGACTATAGAAAAAGAAAGATGATTTTTTTCTGAACAATGTATGGCAACAGTATTCCTTAGACTCCAGAGAAAACTGGTTCAGATGAAACTCTTTTGAAATTCCAAAACTTGTTCTTTTTGCATATGCAGTTAGAGAAACCTGGCTTGATAAAACGATTTTTTTCAGACACTAAGGAAATGAATATGCCTAGGAGAAAATTTGAAGTTAGTTTTTATCATGTCCTTGAAATACAAACACAGACCACTTTGCCTGGGACTCTAACCTTGGGTTAAATAGTAAAAGTTTAAGCCAAGGGAAACAAAAGGGAAGCTTTTTAACATTGAGAGTATAAATTCAACTATTCTGACTATTATTAATAAACTGATAAAGTTTATTCACAATGCCTAATTTATGAAATGTAGAAAGATGAAACAATGATATCTCTGTTCGTCTGAATGTCTATATGTCTGAATATGTGTTTTTGTCTTTGGATAATATTGCTGAGGTTAATTTGTAAATGAGATCCATTTAATTGGCTTAAAAAATAAGTGCTTACAAATCCAACAAATCTAAATGTATCTACTTTTGTCTTGCAAGACCAAGAAGGAAACTAAAAATGTTTGGGTTTATAAACACATACCCTGTGCCACATTTAAGAGAAATTTTGATATAAAAAATGTATGTTTTTAGAGGTTATAGAATATGTTCTTGAATTTTCCAATCAGAAAATGCTGGTATAACATTTCAATCACTTGTTTCTTGGTTTTGTTAAGGTTTTCCAGGGTTAAAACTTGTGATGTGTATAAATGATAAGGGAAGCGTTTCAGTGTGTAAAGCAAGTAGGATATGTGTGTTTTCAGTGAAGAGAAGGTATAAAGAATGGAAATATTTTTGTTGAGGAAAAATGATAATAATTTTATCCTACAGTTGTTTGTTTCTGGATGGGGAAATACAGGACAAATTTGTTTGGATCCATAAAATGGTAAAAGATTTGTGAAAAAGGAACTTTGAGAAAAGAATTTTGTACGCTGTCAGGATACACACTGAGGAAACCAGAAGGGAAAGAGACACGTGTACCCCAATATTCATTGCAGCACTGTTTATA
>NW_011439536.1:0-1890 GCF_000754665.1 Bison bison bison
AAAAAAAAAAAGGCAAATTAAAAAAACAAAAGTTTCATGAACCATGCAGTGTTTGGAGAAAACCTAGCATACCAATTATCACCTGATAACTTCTGCTAAAATAGACTTTACAATAAAATAACAAATATTCAGTCCATGGGACACCAAAAATGTGCAAAACACCAAGTGGTAAAAAAAAAAAAATACAGACTGTAATTCAAAGCTTTATTAAAACCTATGCGTGGTCTAGTATTTTATAGTCCATAGAAACCAACATGACAATAAAGAGAAGTCAGTGAAGAGCCCAGGCATGTTCTTTCAAAGAGAAGACTGTACTATGAAATGGTTATAACTTGGATTCAGAGAGGTCTGGATAGCAACCAAGATTCCTTCTTACAAGTGAAATAAACTTGCACAAGTTACTTAATAGCCTGAGTCTTGTTTTATTGAGAATAATGAAAAAATTTCCCTAAATTTGTAATGATATTTAACCCAAATAATGTGTGCCATGTGCTTCGTACAGAGAATATTCAAAATTAGCATTTGATAAACAGCTATTATCAGTATATCAGTATTGCCTATTAAGTAAGTGAGCTAAATCAACAATTTCATCCATAGGCTGGGGGTTTCCTGTTCTTCTAAGGAAAATATAATGAAGAATCACCAATTTATATATTTATAATCAGATTACAAGAAGAAATTGCATACTATCATTCAAATACACTGAAGTTGAATATTTTTAGACTTTGGAGGTGGTAGGAAATTATTGTTCTTGGGGAGTATTTAAAACTTAAGGCATATGGGCAGTATTAAAAATATACTCAGAAGTAGCCCAAGAAGACAGCAAAGGCTTGATAAAATGAGCTTTGGCGGATGTCCAATAACAAATAATAAAAACTATCCCCTTAAGGGGCTTTAATGAAATGTTTGGCCACTATGGGCCATCCAAACAATATGGCAATACACAAGACAAAAGCATTTAAGAATCTAATGGTACTGGGAGCTCTTTGGAGATATAAGAATTAGAAGTGTCTCTCTCTTTTAAATTAAATGCTAGAAAATTACAATTAAGTAACCTTAAATAAATTAACTCTTACTGGGTGGGCTCTTAGCTATTTAAACATTAAGGGAAGTAATTTCTACCATAGATAGGTATTTAGCCCCATAACCAAGATTGGGTACCATGCATCCACAAACCATCTGTGTTTTATCTGTATATATAAGCAAAGGAAAATGAACCAACTACCAGGTGCAACTGATTTATTCTTCACAGAATTTAGCCAGACTAGTATAAAATTGTATGTAAAGATAAAGGTAACTTTTAATAGAAAACAACACAATCTCTACATTTTTTGGTCTGATATGCCTGACCAAGCATATGTGCTGTTACAACCACAAAAAGGCAGGCTGATTCCAGCTTTCATTACGCCTGAATAATTGTGGAGTTTTCCAAGCCATTTTGCCTCTCTGTAGCTTAATCTCTTCAACCTGTAGAAAGAATCTAGAGTAAATTATTTCTAAGGTTACTTTCAACTCAATTATTTTGTACATGTAAGAAAAGAATACTTCATATAGTAAACATATACAGAATATTTCAGCTATATAAATCATTGGAGATTAGACAATATAAGATTAATAAGAAAATACTATTTTTGATTATAATTCCTTTGGGTTATAAGAGCATAAATTTGAATTTAGATATTTAATTCAACTTCCTTGTCCTAAGTATAAATTACTATTTACCTTAGTTAGTAGCTCAATCCTGTCCAACTCTTTGCAACCCCATGGACTATAACCCACCAGGTTCCTCTGTTCGTGGGATTCTCCAGGCAAGAATACTGAAGTGGGTTGCCATTCCCTTCTCCAGAGGATCTTCCTGACCCAGGGATTGAACCTGGGTCTCCTGCATTG
>NW_011439537.1:0-1890 GCF_000754665.1 Bison bison bison
GAACACAAAGTAACTATTCCCTAACAGTTCTTTCAGTTCCTTACTAAATATTTGACCCAAGCATATGTATCATCTGCATCTTGATTGTGGTGCTTTATTTTACAGAATCTCTTTGGTCCATGGTGCCTTTTTAGCTTCCTCCTGAGGACACAGAAAAATAAAATCTGGTGTTTGGCCAGCTACTACAACCACTGGGTGTATTGTTCTTAGTTCCTATCACTTCTTTGGGTTGCTGTATAAATCCTTCTGACAGATCTTAAGCTGGAGAGGTGGCTGGCAATAATTTACACAATCAATTCCGAGTGGAAGATAGGCAGAGCTGTGAGCGGTCCTAGCAGGAATTGTGTGTCTTGGACCCTAGCTCAGGGTCTGGGGAAGCTATTTTCTACTTCTGTTTTCCTGTTAGATCTGGCCTTCACACCAGATGTAAACCACCCTCCTTCCGTGGGTCATTGCCTGCTTTACCAGAGGCAAACTCCCTTGCAGGCTTTCTGTGGGAGGATGCTGCCACTCAAAACCAGGAGCCCCCACAGGCCGCTGCTCTGAAATATGGAGGGAAGACACATGGGGTTTGCCTCCTCTGCTCTCAGACCTCCTTCTCTGATAACCCTCATCCCTCAGATCAGGGTGCAGTGGTAGTGTCTGCAGGCTCTTTTCTCCTCACTTCCTTGTAAGGAAGTGTACTGCTTCTCAGATGGGGCCACTGAAGATTTGTTTTGCTGCTGTGATTCAATTTGCATTCACGCAATCCCCACCCTTAGCTTTCCGGATGTAAGGGGTGCTCTTCCATATTATCAGTGATCCTGCGCATTTCCTATTTCCACATTTCTAATATTTTGATCACATCAATGACAATCTTGGGTAAAGTGAGCAGAGATGAGACATCGGTACTCATATTATTGTCTTATTCAGATCTCAGTTGGTTTGTCCATCTACTCATCCATCTAGTTAACTGTCATCAAGTTCAGATCTCCATAAATTTGGACCAAGTCTCATCATTTTGCTATTTCCTTCTGATTCAGCTCACATGGTCTCATCCTCCCTTTCCCACGTTGGGAAACTGCCCCCATAGTTCTAGACATGTCTTTATGTTTTTAAAGATTATCAGATGTTCTAGTCTTAGATCACTGACCTAAAAAATAAGTCAAATTCAGTTAAAACCAAAAGGTATGGATGGACCAGAGACTTTTCCTTAGAGAGGAAAAGGCACAGTCTTAATGGGGATAGGGTAGTGGTCAGGCTTCTAACTTCACCATTAATAGGCAAGACTGCCCAAGGAAATATCCTTCTTTTTATGGGGTCTCAAATTTACTCCATTGTTTAACAAGAAGGTTGAATCTCCAAAGCTTCTCTCCATCCGGTATTTTTGGATTTTGCAATGAGCCAAACTCTGCTGTAGAAAAGACAAGAGAAAGTGCAGCTCATATTTCTGGTTAAAGAGGCCAGATTTGTGATTGCATGGGTTTGTGGAGCCTTTTAACATCAGGTGAAACTAAACTTTGCTAACAAATATGGTAAGTTTAATATTTTGTTGAGAAAAGGAAGGGACCAAAAGAGGGACACAGAGAAACTGGATGAGAAAAAAGAGAGATGATGTGAAAAAGTAGAGAGATTGGAAGTAAGAAAATGAGAGAAGGAGAATGAGAGGGAGAGAGATGGAGAGAGAATGAAATGATGTGGAAAGAGAGAGGGACAGAGGAGAGCCACCCAAGGATGGTGTGGCTGGGGAGTGAGGGTCTGGACTGGTGGGAGCGGGGGGAGAGATGAATTGAGGAGGGTGTCATTCATGCTGGTCACTGCCTGAGGTGACAAACAGAAGCTCCGAAGGGCGTGTCCTAGTGGCTGGCGCCCACTCCGCACCACTAAAACCGGCCCCCCTGCCCTGCGCGC
>NW_011439538.1:0-1884 GCF_000754665.1 Bison bison bison
CAGGGAAGGCTGGCGTGCTGCAGTCAATGGGGTTGCAAAGAGTTTGACATGGCTGAGTGACTGAACTGAACTGAATCTTGACTCCAAGCACACTTTTCACTATCCCCTCCCCTGACTGCAACCACTGGCAAAGTAAAACAATCTACAAAACCAACCTCGATGTAAGATAAGGTGAAACAATGAGTAATGCAAAACTGAAGAAATTTACTCATCTGGATTGGTTTAGGTTTGGGCTTTATTCTTTAGCAGTCTACCTATCTTAAATGACAGCACCAATGTGTAATTTCCTTCTGCAAAACTGTCAATCTTCTAAATGTTGGGCCAGTAATTGTATATGATGCCTGGTCATTGAGCCTCACTACAAATCACATTAGCCCTGAAGCAAGCATACATGTCCATGTTGTCCTCTGAGTCCTCAGGGGACCAGACCTCTCATCAGATGTAGCAGATACAAGCCGTGTTCAGGTACCTCAAGCCTCAGTGGCACCTGGGAATATAACAAAGTCAAGCCAAATACTCTTATTATGTTCTTGCCAATAAAACAAAGAAACTACAGTCCATTTTTAAACTGTTGGGGCTATGAGAGATATTGCATACATAGTGCCTGGCACACAGCTGAAACTCAATTGATGACATCGTATTTATATATTTTTCCTTTGTTTTATACATAACTTTTCATATCCACTGCACATGCAACATCTTTTAGATAATTTTATATCCAGGTTATTAATAAAACATTGATGCTCCCTTTCTCTGGTATTTACATAGATCCACTTGTTCTGAAGGTCTCAGCAAGGGGCTTCCATAGCAGCTTAGTGGTAAAGAATCTGCCTACCAGTGTAGAAGACACAGGTTCAATTCCTGGTCTGGGATGATTCCACATGCTACAGTGCAACTAAATCCATGAGCCACAACTACACAGCCAAAAATAAACAAATACAGTTAAAAAGAAAATAAAGATCTTAGCAAAATCCCCACCAGGATTTACATCCTGCCTGTCTTTGGCAACCACTTCTGTTCTTGCTCCCCTAATAGTGGTTTTTTAAAACTCTAAACATGCTTTAGGGAAATTATTCAGAAGCTTTGTATCTCTTCCCATGTTGATTAACATAAAAAAGTTTTGGTTCATGCCCTTCTTTATACGACACAATCAACTTATTAAGGCTTTTTTTTTTAGAGACATTTTCAGTTCACAAGGAAGTCCAGGGGAAGGTACAGAGACTTTCCATATGCCTCCTGCATTGACACATTCATAGCCTCCCCCAGTATCAAGAACACCCACCAGAGTGATATATATGTTACAACAACACTGACATCACAGTCACTCAAAGTCCATATTTAACCTTAGAGTTAACGCTCACTGTTGTACATGCTATGGGTTTGGACAAATACGTAAGGACATGTATCTATCACTAGAGTAACATACAAAGTATTTTCACTGTCTTAAAAAAATCCTCTCTTCTCTACCTATTCATCCCTCTTTATGGTTCTTTGGATTTCCATCTCTCTGCTTACATTTTTGCCCATCTGTTCTTACATGCTGTCTGCCTGACAGTCCTTAGCATATTAATTATGGTTGTTTTAAATTCCCAGTCTAAGGCCAAAACCGTGCCATGTCTGCTTCTGATCTTTGCTCTGACTACTCATGTTGTGTTTTTTTGCCCCTTAGCATGTCTTGTAATTTTTTTTCTTGCTAGCTGGACATTATGTATAGGATAAGAGAAACTGCTGTAAATAGGCTGTGAGTAAGGTGGCAGTGAAGTCTGTGCACAGGGGGCGATTTCCATAGTCCTATAATTAGGTCTTGGTCTTTTGGTGAGCCTAAGCTTCCAGACTGTGAACTTCACAGGTGTTTCTCAGTCTTTTGTTTCCTCCCCTCTTAGG
>NW_011439539.1:0-1882 GCF_000754665.1 Bison bison bison
AATTGAGAAAATTTTAATTTCTTTTAATGACTTCAAAGGAGAAGAAACAACACAGTGAAATAACAGAGAACACATACACAGTGTTTGTGTGTTTGAATAGAGAGCCTGAGAGAGACTGAGAGAGAGAGACAGAGAGCGATACAGAGCTAGTTGAGGATATCATTTCATAAGAGAAGAGCCAGAAGTAATAAAGTTGAATTCTTTTCTTGTGAAGATGACTATTAATCTCAACAACCAAGAAAGAAGTTCTATAAATTGGCCAGCTCATGTAATTAACAAATGATATCTACATGTAAAATAGGATAATAAATAATTATAGTAACTTCCTAGACAATGTCTTGAACATTTAAATAATTGTAATCCTTCACAGCAATCACTATGAGTGTCTATATGGGATATCAGTACTACTGTTTAAAATGAGAAATTTTTACTTTGAATGTTTTTGTCTCTCACTCTTTCTTCTGAATGTTCTCAATTATCATTGTTATTTCTATAAGGCATTTATCCAAATACAACTACATGCATTGATTCACCAAAAATTTTAATTTCTGTCCTATGCCAGGACAATGCAATACAACTCCTTATCTTTTCAACTTGAAGTGTCTTTTCTAAAATGCTGCTAAGTTTAAAATTTTTTTAATACTTTTCTTTAACAAAAATACTTTTGTATACATAAGCAATATAACATTTTGTGTGCATGGATGCTAGCTAAAAATATTTTTCTCAGGTTTCTTTTTAGCATGCACATCCCTCTCTAGGAAATAGAACTCAGTTAGAAGAGAAAAATATTAAGACAGTGATACATTTGGATAATTGGAATAGTTCGACCAAGGAGAGTATCAGAACTAAAATTGTAAGAGTAAGAATAAGAGGAGTTGAGTTAAAAGACATTTTATACACAGAAATCACACAAATATTAACTTGCACTGTACTGATGATAATCAAAAGGAACAAGACAGAATGCTTCTAGTCTCAAACAGAAAAATAAACATTGATTCCAATAAAAATATGAAAAGCTTATCCATGGTAATGTAAAAATGCAAACATGTATATCTACTAAATTGATGATCAGTCATAGTCATTATAAAGAATGGCAAACTCATATTTGTGGACCTCAGTATGAAAAGTTATGTATTAATCCTAGCTGTTTTATTCATTGTTAGAATAAAAATTATTTCACACTGTATTTCTTCTGTTGCTATAGCTGTCATTTTTTAGTTTACAAAGGTAAATGTGAAAAAATAAAATGATTGCCAAGTAATGGCTAAAGCATGTAATGTATCTTGATATGCTATGATAGTTTATAGAATTTTGTAACATGTTCTTTTACTAGCATAATGGAAACAAAATAACTTTGTGAGTAGAAAATTCTTCTGTAGTAGAAGAAAATCTTTCAAAAAAGCTTTGAAAACCCCAGGCAAAAATTCCTTGGGTGAAAATTTAGGGATGGATTTTATGAAGCTTCTAACTTTCATTACCTCAAATTTCCTTTGTTTTAAAGAATATAGTTTTGTCTGGAGGACTAACTACTATTAACATGTTCAAAAAATTATTAATTGAGCACAGTTATATTTTTTCTAAGTTTTGTCTTAAGATCTTTAACATTATTCCAATCAAATTTTAAAGCCTGTACATCACTGAAGTAATATTTTTTAAATCATCATGATTATTAACCTTACAATACTTGAATTCATATTTTTAAGTGAGACAAAATCTATCAAATAATATTTTATGAACAAAAACAGTATATATTAATATATGCATACATATATACATAAATGGGCTTTCCTGGTGGTTCAGATGGTAAAGAATCTACCTGTAATTCAGGAGACCTGGGTTCAATCCCTGAGTCAGGAAGATCCCCTGGAGAAGGTAATGGCTA
>NW_011439540.1:0-1881 GCF_000754665.1 Bison bison bison
ACAGGGAAGGGGGAGCAGCCATTAAAGTGTGTGTGTGTGTGTGTGTGTGTGTGTGTGTGACTGTGATTGTCTTGGTTTGGCTGCCCCCAAAAGCAGACCCTAAGATAAGGATTCAGGTGCAGATTGCAAGGAAGGGTTTTATAAGGACCAAACTTTAATATCTCAGAGACATCACAATGCGTTACTGTGGGTGTCACAAACGCTTCTGTCCATGCCACCAGAGCTATAACTCTGAAAGTTATAGCAATGACCTCTCTGGATACATAAAAGCAGCATATTGCAGCATGTCACAGAGTACAAATAAGGAGCCATTGAACAGAGCGGAAACAGGCAGTGGCCAAACATCCTAGCAGGAGGGCAGGGAAGGTCCAGAGTCAGAGAGGCTCAGGCATGAGTTTGGGGTGATTATTATTACAACTGGTCAGAGGAAACCAAAGTTCAGATCTCCCATGGCTGCAGTGGAAATTCACAGCAAAGAGAATCTTTGGTCACTTGTCACCAGGAGGTTGAGCAAGAAGGGAGAGCTGAAGCTTAGGCAGCGAGGTCGCTAAGGCAGCGACCCAGACCCCGGCTGACATCTCTGCACCAGCTCTGAGCCCGTCGTGAGGAGCGGGAGGGAAAAGGCTGTGTGATCAAGCCAGCTCCCTGGGGGCGACTGAAGCCTCATCTCACGAGGACCTTGGGAGACAGCACAGGACAGCACCTGAGAGCTTTCCCACCTGGGTGGTCAGGGAGCCGGGAGTCACGTACCTTCAGTATCTCACCTGCCCACGGCTACCAGCCTCGGACTCATCAACTTGCTGGCCCAGGTTTGCTGTGTGACTGGAGGTGACAGTGTGCAAATGTCAGGTGTGAAAACACCATGACGAGGGGGCTGCCAATCAGCAATGTTCTCAGTGTCTAGTATTGTGGGAGCTCCATTCCAGAAGGGACAGGGCCAGTCTGCACACACATCACTACTGAAAACAGATGGGAAAAGGGCCCTGAGTACTCATCCAGGGACTGTGGATGTTAGATTCCTAAAAGCAGGTTTCTGCCTGTGCAGCGCAGCAACAGGAAGCGGGAGGCTGGAAAGGACCAATCCCTCTGAGAATGGGGGGGAGCAGACAGACAGTGGGGACCACAGACAGCAGCGAGATGCTGAAACCATTAAGGGTGCTGCAGTCCAGGTCTGAGTGCACACGGAGGACGGGGGGGGGAAGATGACAGAGGTTTGGATGAAAGACCCTGCAGGACTGGGAGTGATTGATGGGCAGAGTGAAGCAGAGATTCAAGCCTGGTGCTGTCATTAAGAGAGGGGAGCCTGGACTTCAGGGGAAAGGAATGTTGAGTGGAAAGACAGCATTTCAGAGACAGAGAGCAAAAAGGAGTGCTTCTTTCTGTACTTTTTTGTAGACAGATCTTTCTGAGTTCAGCAAAGGGAGTGGGGAGGTAGGGGAATAGGACCCCACAAACACTTTGTGGTTTGATTTTGATTTGGTTTTGTTCCCCCTAAATTGGAAGCAGAGAAAACAAAGAGCTGTGATCCAGAAATCACACACGAGCCTGCCAGCTGAATGATTTGACTTCTGTCCGCTCCTTTTGTGCACCTTAGTGGAAACATAGAGGAATTGAAAATAATCAAAATCAGGAAGCAGGAAGGAAAAGGAAGCACTAGAGCTCTGAGAACAGAGTCCGTGATGAAGCCTTGGTTAAAACAGTAGCTTCGGGCTGCGGGGGAGCCTTGTGTATATAGATGGAGCCCCTGATGCCCTAGCAGGCAGGTGAGATGAGGATATGTGGGTCAAATTCTTTGTCAATAAAAATACCACAGACAGGTTAGGGCCCTGTTCCAATAGTAGCTTTGTCATAGCGAGACCCCTGGCCCCAGTTTAATGGCAG
>NW_011439541.1:0-1881 GCF_000754665.1 Bison bison bison
CCATGTCCTGGCTATTATAAACAGTGCTGCAATGAATATTGGGGTACACGTGTCTCTTTCCCTTCTGGTTTCCTCAGTGTGTATCCTGACAGCGTACAAAATTCTTTTCTCAAAGTTCCTTTTTCACAAATCTTTTACCATTTTATGGATCCAAACAAATTTGTCCTGTATTTCCCCATCCAGAAACAAACAACTGTAGGATAAAATTATTATCATTTTTCCTCAACAAAAATATTTCCATTCTTTATACCTTCTCTTCACTGAAAACACACATATCCTACTTGCTTTACACACTGAAACGCTTCCCTTATCATTTATACACATCACAAGTTTTAACCCTGGAAAACCTTAACAAAACCAAGAAACAAGTGATTGAAATGTTATACCAGCATTTTCTGATTGGAAAATTCAAGAACATATTCTATAACCTCTAAAAACATACATTTTTTATATCAAAATTTCTCTTAAATGTGGCACAGGGTATGTGTTTATAAACCCAAACATTTTTAGTTTCCTTCTTGGTCTTGCAAGACAAAAGTAGATACATTTAGATTTGTTGGATTTGTAAGCACTTATTTTTTAAGCCAATTAAATGGATCTCATTTACAAATTAACCTCAGCAATATTATCCAAAGACAAAAACACATATTCAGACATATAGACATTCAGACGAACAGAGATATCATTGTTTCATCTTTCTACATTTCATAAATTAGGCATTGTGAATAAACTTTATCAGTTTATTAATAATAGTCAGAATAGTTGAATTTATACTCTCAATGTTAAAAAGCTTCCCTTTTGTTTCCCTTGGCTTAAACTTTTACTATTTAACCCAAGGTTAGAGTCCCAGGCAAAGTGGTCTGTGTTTGTATTTCAAGGACATGATAAAAACTAACTTCAAATTTTCTCCTAGGCATATTCATTTCCTTAGTGTCTGAAAAAAATCGTTTTATCAAGCCAGGTTTCTCTAACTGCATATGCAAAAAGAACAAGTTTTGGAATTTCAAAAGAGTTTCATCTGAACCAGTTTTCTCTGGAGTCTAAGGAATACTGTTGCCATACATTGTTCAGAAAAAAATCATCTTTCTTTTTCTATAGTCATAGTTTTATAGCTTGACTTTTTCTTAATGAATTGAACCTGATTTTCTCATTTTACATAGGCAACAATACTGTCAATCACACAAATGGAATATCCAATCACATCATCAAACAACAGAGCTGTCATAAACCCTCTCCAGTGGTGACTGGTACGGAGTCCCAAACAAACACTTCTCCAACACAAATGATCCTCAACGGTAGTCAGATATCAGAACCAATTGGCAAAATTCCCAAATGACACTCAATGCTCACAAACAGTCCTCAATGGTAGATGGATGTCAGAACCAATTGGCAAAAATGCCCAAATAGCAGTCAGTGCCCACAAATGGTCCTCAACATCAAACACACATCAGAATCAACTGGCAAAATGCCCTAATAGCACCTCATGCCCCTAAACAGTCTCAACATCATATACACATCTGAACCAACTGGAGAGAAAGCCCAAATAGCAGTAGCCCTCAGAAATGGGAAGGTTGCCCGGTGCCCACCAGTGAACTTGGGAGGGTGGGTATCTGTCCAAAGGTCGACTACCATCCTGACAAACAGGGGGTGAGCGCTTTTATAGGCTGAGGAAGGGGGCCACAGCAGAAACAGTACAGTCAGCTCTGACAGTCATCTTCAGATTGGTCACCAGTGGTCTGACCAGGGTCATCTAGTTGTTTTAGATACAGTTAATCTTCAGTTCCCGGAGAAGGCAATGGCACCCCACTCCAGTAGTTTTGCCTAGAAAATCCCATGGACCGAGGAGCCTGCTAGGCTGTAGTCCATGGGGTCGCTAGAGTC
>NW_011439542.1:0-1879 GCF_000754665.1 Bison bison bison
AAAAAAAAAAAAAAAAAAAGGCAAGAGAATAACTATGAGAATTAAAGTTACATTAACTATGTAATGTTAACTATTACATTAACTATGAGAATTAAAATTTACAGAGAAGTAAAAAAATGTCACAGAAACAATAGTGGAAATGGAAAACAGTCAAGGAAGGAATAATATTTGTCTTCTTGGAATCTCTGAAGAAGAGAACCAAAACAACTGAAAAGAGCTAATATCTGAAACTATAATTCAAGAAAACTTTCCAGATAGACCCTGAATCCACACTGAAAGTATATCAAGAACCTGGAAAAATTAATTCATAAAATATATATAATTACTAGTATATATATTAGTGAAATTTTATTTCAAAGATAATAAAATCCTTAAGACTCCATGCAAAAAACCCAAATAACTTAGAAAGGCAAAATAATTATACAGTTAACCTTTGAGCAATGTGGGTGTTAAGGGTACTTACTCTCCACACAGTTGAAAATCCACAGGTAACTCATAGTATTCTATATCCACAGTTTTGGCACCTGCAGATTAAACTAACAGATTGTATAGTATTACTGTAGTATTTATTGAAAAAAAAAATGTGTATACCTGTGTATAAGCAACAACCTGTATTGTTCAAGGGTCAACTATACTAGCATCAAACTTTAAAACCAACATGCAAAACAAGGTAAAATGGAATAGCATTTTAAAAATTCAATGAAAAAAAGGATTCTGGATTTTATATACAGTGAAGGTGGTTTTTAAATATGAAGATTATGTAAACATAGTTTTTAGCCTACCAGAACTTAGAGAAATGTTTACCCCTCAGTCCTTGAGAAATCTAGATGATGAGCTTCATCCAACCAAATGATTGGAAAAACTTCAACAGGAGAACTGATGTTGAACATCTTAAAATTTGTAAGTATACTTCTAACACTAAAAGAAGATGGGTGTGAGGATGAAATGCTAATATAAAAGTATTACATATTTTGACAGCATTGGAAAATAGGAAAATGGAGAAGGAAAAGGGAAAATGGTGCATTAGGATTTAAGAATATCAACAGTACATGATAAATCATACATTATAAAGTTAAATGAGAAAACAAGACTCAAGGGGATTTAAAAAGGATTATAAGTACAGAACGCACCACAGAAACAAAAGTACAGACATTTGTAAAACCAAAAAACCTTTAAAATAGCGAAAAATACACATCCTGTGGATAAAGAAACATGCTAAAATAACAAAATACAAATTTTTAGAATATGATGATGAACTTGAGACCAGTGATCACTGTGAATGGGCTTTCCTCAAAAATGAAAAAGGAATTTGGTTCATGTAATAGAACCTGATATGCTATTTACAAGAGACATAGTTAATGTGATTCAGAATAGCTGAGAATAGAAGGATGGAGAAAAGTATACCAGACAAAGGGAAATAGTGTGAGAACAGGGACAGTGATAGATAGAGCATATCTGTCAGATATGGTAGAATTCAAGCCCAAGAACATTAAATGTGTCAGAGAAGGTTAATGCTAAAACCCACATCCCACAATTAAGATGTTACACTTATGAATATTTATATTTGTCAACCACCTTTCAGAAATAAAACCCACAGGAGATGCATGGCACATAGATAGAAACATACCAATAAAAGGAGACTGTAATATACCACTTTCACTATTAGGTAGGTGAAGTGGACAAAGAATAAAAGGAGATGATATAAGTAACAGTAAGATTGCTCTTGAGTGCAAACTGAGTGCTACAGTTCAGAAATAAAGAATACATGTGTCTATTGAGTGCCCGTAACACATTGACAAAGTTGGTTATATATTAAGTCTCAAAGAAAACAATAATTGCCATAAAGTAGACATATTACACACAGCACTGATTACAATGC
>NW_011439543.1:0-1879 GCF_000754665.1 Bison bison bison
AAAAAAAAAAAAAAAGGAAAGGGAGACTTTCTTTAGTAATATTGAATATATATTTTTAGAAGTAATTATCTTGTCAAAAAATATTGAAAAAATGGTCGTATATTTATTTTTAATGCTTCCTTTAATAAAATGATGAAAACTTTAAATTGGTTAAATAAGAATAAATTTTTTGACCATCCAGTCTATCTTATACATTAGTTCTATTACAAATTTGAGAGTTATCACTTAATGTATCTTAAATCTTAATTATGGTAAGAAATAATGGAACAATTTGATTCACTGAAAAGAAAAATCTTATTATTTGGGAATCTATCTTAAATTCAAAGTTTAAATTTAGGTACAATTAAAGTTATAAATATTTAATGAATGAGATATCCTGTGGCATGTGTATCTATTAAAGGACTGTATAAAAATGATTAATAAAGTTATATATAGATAGGAAAAATAACAGGAAGTTACCTGTTCTAATGGTTTTGCTTATGTTCAATGAGTAAATAGAATAGTATTTTGAAAGACAGCTGTCTGAAGACGATGTTGTCCAGGAAATGTTTGTTCATTATTTGTAGCTTCTAGCTATGCCTTTTTAGGACCATTTGAAATTCTGTCTTCTGAAATTTTTTCCACCTTCAGATTCTTTTTGTGCTACTTCCTTTTGCATTTGATACAAAATATACTTACACTAACTAGAAAAAAATACTGAAGATGCTGAATATGGAATTTTTATTCTAGAATATTTATACTTGAAACACACCCATAAGGAATGAAATATAGGAAATGTTGATAATGATATTTTCATTATATTCTGAGCCATTTTTGTACTTAATGAAAATGTTCAAACATAGACAAAGAGTAAAAAGAGTGGTCCAATGGATTCCAAATATCTATCACCCACTTGTAATAATGAAAAACTTTTTTTGCAATTTGCTTCATCTTATTTTTTAATGTTTTAGAACAAATTCCACACATCATATAATTTCACACCTATATAATTCAGCATGATACTGAGATATTTTGAAAGCTGTTGACCAGGAATTGGTAATTATTTTTAGATAATGCCATAATTTTTTAGCTTGTGGTAATAAATCCAAGGGAATCTGTTCCCCAAGCTTGAACTGCTTTCAAAGAATGAAACACAGGTGCTCACCGTTTCCACTAGTACACATGATGGCTGACATCCCTATATGCGGCACACTATCATGGTAATCCAAGCTCACAACTATAAATACCACCCTCTTATTTACAAAGAATGCAAGTAATTAAAAGGATAAGTCTAACTCTGGATTTGACTTTTGAGTGCAAATTTGTGAACATTAGTGTTTATTAACAGGAACAAATTACTCACCATATATCCTGCAACTACCAGTTATGACACGCTTGCATGTAGGGCACTTTAGTGGAGAGCAACAGCTATAAGAGCCACTTTTTTGCTGAGGCAGCGAGTGGGAAAGTGGGGCAGTGCTTGGGCGGGATTAAGGGACTTTTTATAGAAGAGGTGAGAAAGCCATTTCCTATAATGGCATCTGTGACTTAGTGAGGACCTGGGGTTGGCAACACTGCAAATGAATGGTGTCAGTATACATTAAGCCATGCACGAGATCAGCCTCCTGCGGGTATATTCTGAAGTGTGAAGAGTCCTTTTCAAAACCATGGGAGGCAATCTGGGCTTGGTTTTTAAAAGTATACTCAATATTATATGAGATTATATATATTACATATAATATAATATATATTATATAAGAGAAACTAAATATTATATATATACGTGTGTATACACAAACACACACACATATACTAGAAATTATCAAAAAGCTATGAGATATTTAGGTTGTTTTAAAAAAGAATTGTTCAGTTGCTCAGTTGTGTCCTACTCTTTGTGACC
>NW_011439544.1:0-1878 GCF_000754665.1 Bison bison bison
TCATAGACTAGTCTGTGATGCAAATTTTACTCTATAGATTTATATGCCCAGTGGAAAGTGCCGTTGAGGTATCATAAGCCATGATAATTCTCAGGCCTCGAAACTCATTATAGTTTAGCTAGATTTTATATTTACTCATTGCTGTTTATCTTTATTGATGATCTTATCTCTAGCTGATTGCAGCTTCCTTAAGATCAGGGGCAGTGTCTGTGTCTCCTCTAAGTTTCCCCTCCCACACCTAGCCCAGTACAAGGTTTATGGTGCTCACCATCACAGGGATCTACGCCAGTCAGCTTATGTTACAGCTGAAGCAGTTGAGGTCCTGACATTTAAAGTGATCTGCTAAGGCATCAGGGCTCAGCAGTGAGGAAGCCTGAGCCACAACCCAAGTTTTATTCCCACCTCAGCTCTTCGCACCCTGACATGCTGACACAGCTAATGAGTCAGGTTCTTGCAGTGACCTGGGTTTGTGCCAAGCACCCATAGGAAGCCAATATTCACTAAGCTAGTGCTTCCCAGCCTGGTATTTCCCAATTAGGCTCACAGAGAAAAGGGTGATGTTTATTTAGGACATTAGGGTAAACAATGAAGGCTTTTGAAGGCAGCTGAAGTGAGGAGCCCCTAAGGACACTCACTGGCCCAGGCACTGCCAAGCAGATCCAGGGATCAGATCTTCCTATCTTCATACACTTCTCTCTCATCTGCTGAGTTTCCAGCAACAGTTGGAAACCGCTTCCCTAAATTAACATTAGATCACTCAGACCCATGTTTTCTGAAGAAATTTATTTTTGACTGTACTGGGTCTTTGTTGCTGCTCACCAGCTTTTTCCCTAGATGCAGTGAGTGATGGCTACTCTGTAGTTGCGGGCTTCTCACTGTGGTGGTGAAAAAATATAAATCCTACTATCCAAACATATCGCTTAGTCCCCACCATGAGATTGAGGGTATAAGCTTAAATTGTGAAACAACAAATACATGGGTCAGTTATTTTTCTTTTGAGGCTAAACAGTTCCTGACCTTCTTTCCTGTGTTCTTCATCTGTGGGGGCACTATATAATTTTTTTAATCAGAGAAGGAAGGTTAGAACTCATTTTTATCAGTGCAGGCTGTTGCATTTACCTGTGTTGCTCAGTCAGGTACATGACACATGCTTCGTCCAGCATCATATGTGTTCTGTGGATGTAGGACCTTGTTCTTTGAAGGTCGTGACTGATTTTCCAGACCTTTTAGAACTGAGATAAATAATAAATTTGTAGCTCTGAGTTCGTCTCAGGTACTTTTCTGGATACTTTTGTATTTTAACAGATAAATGGCTATTTATAGGGATATCTCTCCACAATATCTCTTAAGACAGCTAAATAAAATTTTCACAGTTTATAGGATAAATGAGTCCTTAGAGAAATTGTTTCTTATCTCAGAAGTGGATTGAGAGGGCACCTAAGCCGACTGCAGAGGCTGGGCTTAGGAACTTGAAAGGGGTTGGGAGTTAAAGTGGTCAAACTCTGGGCAAATCTTCTGGAACTGGTAGGTTCCCCCACCAGTGACCCTTCCTTTCTGCATGCTCCATCACACCATGACTGAAAATCTGCTGATACTAAGAATACTGACTCACTTTAAACCTTGAAAGTGCCACTTAAATATGCTGGCATCTTGAATCAGACTATAAACAGGGAGGGAAGGGCATTGAAGAGCAGTAATAATAAGAGCCCATTTGCCAAATGTTTATAAAGTTAATGGGACCTCTCTGGTAGCTCAGACGGTAAAGTGTCTGCCTACAATGTGGGAGACCAGGGTTTGATCCCTAGGTCGGAAAGATCCCCTGGAGAAGGAAATGACAACCCACTCCAGTGTTCTTGCCTGGAAAATCCCATGGATAGA
>NW_011439545.1:0-1872 GCF_000754665.1 Bison bison bison
CTTTTTGTCAAAAGAAGGAAGAAAGGAAACAGAAGGATTGAAATACTTTATTCCAGTTTCATTTTTTCAAGGCATTAACATCAACATTCATCTATGTCTTTAATTCCTTCTTTCTGTGTTGATTATCGTACACCTAATTATTTATATATCATGATTTGTTTATCAAGTCATGTATATTGAAAATATCTGAGTGAAGAAGAAATAGTTCATTCCTCAGAAAGGTTGCAAATATCAAGAAAGTACCAAAAGTTTTACAAAATAAGTTTCATCCCTGAAATATACTCTAACCCACCACCCACTGCTCAGGCATTCATTTCATCTTCCAGGCATTCGTCCTTCCTTCCTAACTCTAGATCTTGTCTATTTTATTCTCTCTTTTCCATTAACCTGAATTACGAGTAACTTATAACTTCCATCTGTAGAATGGACAGATGCACTGGAAAATAATAAACATTGTTATAAATATCTTACAGTTAAGATACCAAAAACTGCAATGAGATTATAGCCAAAATGTGTATGACATGTATTGTTTATTTAACATTAGTTTTAAAATACTAGATATAATTTTGTTTATGTAGGTGAATAGGTATATCTTTAAATGCATATCTAAGTATTAGAGTTTAGGTATGTATATGTATAGGATAGATAATGGACTGCCTTTCTTTTTAAGGTCCTCCTGAAACTGAAATTCGGATCACTGGATCTAATTTTGGTACTGACATCTTGGAAATTTCGGTGATGATAAGTGACACGCAGTGTAATGTGACCATGGTCAGTGATACTGTATTGCAGTGCATTGTTGGAGATCATGCTGGTGGCACTTTTCCTGTCACGATGCATCATAAAACAAAAGGCTTTGCCATGTCTGCGGTTGTATTTAAGTACCCACTTACTATTGACAGTATTCATCCAAGCCAAGGTAAGCATGAATGTGCCAGAGCCTAGAAATATTTCACATTGTTTCAGTAAACACTTATTTAGAAAGAAACATATGCTTCCAACCCTGCTAAAATATATAGTTCCTGTAGCACATTAAAATATTTTTGTTTATGCACCAAGAAGCATGCATTGGTATCCATAGTTTCAAAATATTTGTTTAATGCTTATATTTCTCTTCATGCTGTAGAATATATTTAAATTTTAATACTATTGAAAATGTCCAGATTGTATGTGGAAATGTCTTAAAAAAAAAGGTTTAAATATCACTGACATATAATTATGTCTACATAAATATCTTTTTCTGTTTGAAAATTATTTTAGTGGTTAAAAACCTTAAGAAATTATAACCAATGTACTTTTAACTAAAATAGTAATTTTACATTTGCATTTTGACTACTCAAATTCTTTGTGACATTTCTATTAAATAAAATTTAAATTCCTAGAAGTAGTTTAAATAAATGACTAAATGTGACATTTACTCAGTGAGGGGTTTAAACACTTCAATCAAAAGAGATTCTGCTGCAATAATATCAAAATTTTCAGTTCTAAGAATCTTCTCATTTAATGAAATTAGCTTTCATTTCAGGTATTAAATATATGTACAGATGAGGTTTTCTTTTCATTAACTTTGTCTTTCCTTCTTACATGTCTTCACTAGGGAGCTTCGGTGGTGGTCAAACCATGACTGTGACAGGCACTGGGTTTAATCCACAAAATTCAGTTGTGTTAGTGTGTGGCTCAAAATGTGCAGTCAACAAACTGAAATCTAATCACACAACATTATTATGTGACATCCCACCAAGTAATGGTAAGTAGTCCCTTGGAGGAGAGCATGGCAACGCACTCCAGTATTCTTGCCTGGAGAATCCCATGGACAGAGGAGCCTGGCAGGCTACAGTCCATAGGGTCGCACAGAGTCAGACATGACTGAGC
>NW_011439546.1:0-1871 GCF_000754665.1 Bison bison bison
AAAAAAAAAAAAAAACAACTTGGTGAGGAAGTAAAATTGTTAGATGTAGTTTTTGTAAGCCATAATAAATTCAAGTTTTGCAAAATAAAAAAAGAAACAGTCTAAAGTGGGATGCACGAGAGGAAGAAATGCCCCAAAGAGGGAGGCTCTAGGACACATTTGTTTTTCGAATTGTGCTTTGTGGATCATAAGCCAAAACGTATGAGCTTCCTTAATAGGGATGGTCCCCAGTTTCTCTCCTAAGAGTAGGGTTTTGTTTAAAGAAAGTTTTCTGAGACTAAAAAGAAACTTGCTAATTGCTGAGCTTGAAAGTATCAAGAATATTAGTGGCACTTTTATGAGTCCATTTGCTATGACTCTATAAAAGATAAAATTCTAGGGCCTCAAAGGGGTGAAATTCTGAAAGGCCATCCTGTATGAGATACAGTTGAACTTTGTAACATGGACATTCTTGTTGGCAGGTACCTTTGATACCTCTGAGTTGGGCTTTCTGAAGGAAGAGGGACCAGCCTCCTTCCAGGGACCGACACTTCAGTTTGGGTCATAGTCTCTTGACCATCCCTTGTGTAAGGGATGCAAGGGTCTGTGAGGGGAAAAGTCAAAGAACAGGATCCACTGCTCTCCTGCCTGTCCTGCAGTTACAGTGACCTCCAGGGGAATCTGATTGCGGTGGAGGAGTTGGGGAATGGCGACCATAATCAGTAACTCAAGAGTATAAACATTGCGAAGGAAGAATAAGCAAGAAAACAGAAACTACTAACAAGCATAATGTCATGATAGAGAAGCATGGATAGCGATCAAGGCAAAATTGGTGGGCGGGCAGGGGACAATGTTGACACTGGAATCTGTTGGACGACTCTTCCCATGTTGATTTTGTAACTGAATGATAGGAGAAAGAGAGAAGGGAATGTTGTGCAAAGCACCACTAATATTAAGATCCTTCTTTTTGCCAGGCACGCAGATCATTTTTTTGAAGCATGAAAAGACAGTAGCATCTTTTCTGACCAAAGGGCTTTCCTATTTGCTGTGTGTAATTGCCTCCTCAACAAGCTCTTACTCTAAGACAAGTAGGCTTTAAACTGAGTACAGCAAAGACCTGAGGATTCCAGAGCCAAGTGCAAAAAGCAGCTGGCTCTGCAAACCGTTGTCCAAGGGAGCCAAGCGGAGCAGAGCTGACAATTGCCTTGGTGATGAGAGTGAGAGCCAGGCACCTGACAAATGCTGTGCTGCCTGCTTTCCTGCACACCTCCTTTCCGGGACTCCTGCTACCAGCATGGGGGCTCACCCTACCACCTTCTCCTCCACAGAGTCAGCTGCCAGCATCCTCTTAAATTCCTTCTCCAGCAAATATTTCAATACTTAAACAAGTTTATTTCTCTCTCTCTCTCTCTCTATTTGGTAGAAAAAGAATGCCCTAAAGGAGAAGAGACAATGTCTTTATTTTCATCTTGAATGAGGTTGTTAAACACTGCATGCCCATTCTTTTGGTTTGGGAAGGAGGGAAGGCCTGTGGTGTCGACTGAGTGTGTGAGGTGTAATGAGGAACAGGATTCGAATGTGTGTATTTATTTATCTGTCATCCGAGTCTTGAGAAACTTGAAATCTGCATGCAGATGTGCTGACCCTCTTCTCTCCTCAGCCCTGAGTTAAAATGTTAACTATGTCAATTCTTTCATTTCTGGGTGTGCTGGGTCCAGGCTGACTGCAGTGAGAAGACACTGGAAAATGGACCCCCAAGCTGTGGGCATGAGTTGAAATGGGCATTCAACATGACGGATGAAAAGGCTGATAAGGAGTCTGGCCTCCCTGTCTCTGGCCTTACTGCCCAGTGGGGTTAGCCCTTTGGCTGGAGACATAGGCATTGGCTTGGG
>NW_011439547.1:0-1870 GCF_000754665.1 Bison bison bison
ATTTTAACCAGATAGGGTTACCTGAGAAACCAGAGTTCAACATTAAAAAATGCAAGTAAAGCAAATCAGCTTGTAATAAAAGAAATTTAATAAAGAAAAACATGTTTATCTTAGTAAATTCATAACAAAACTTCTCAGTAATATGTAAGTTTAACAAGACAATAGATCAATATATCAAAATTAATTATTGTTTCAAATATTGACAGTAGTTAGAAAATATTCAAATCCATTAATAGATGCATCAAAATTGATGATAAATAAATACAAATTTAACAAAATTTGTAAAATCTTTACACAGGAAATTATAAGGGATGGCTGCAAGAAATTAAAGATGGTCTAAATAAATAAGAAATATATCATGTTCATCAATTAAACAACTTTATGTTACTAAATTTCAATTGATCTTAAAAGATTAAATGAATTTCAAGTTAAAATTTCTACATTATTTCTTGTAATAATTGATGAGTTGAGACCAAAATGTATATGGAAATTTAAACTATTTTAAATATCCAAAAGTAATTTTGAGTAAAAGCAGTTGAAAGGCTAACAGTGCCTGATTTCAAATCATAAGTTTGGGAGAGTTTGTAATTTTCTTGGTTCTGTCTCATGGCAAGAAAAATTTGAAGCTACAAACGGACCAGTGTTACAGACCCCTGTAATTTCCTTGAATGGACGGGTGTTACAACTCTGTGTTACAGCTCAGTTTTATTTAGAAAGTAAAAGAAAATACCTCTCTAGGTGTTAGGGTGGGCTGACCCAAAAGAAATAGAAGAGAAGCCCTTGGCCCAATTTTGGCTCCTCTTTTTATATGTTTTTTTCTCCTCCCCCTGGGCCTGCCCTATGTAAATCGGGCTAGCCAGGAGTGCTGTTTGTTTTACCTGAGGTTCTCACTCCAGTTCTGGACCTTCCTTTGTTCTGTTTTCATGGGCTTTTCCCTTCTTTTCCTTTCTGGACTCCTTTTTCCTATCCTAACCACCTAACAATAATATTCTTTACCATGAAGTTATAAGGATCAAGACAGTGTGCTTTAGGAATATGGATAGAAAAAAATAATGAAATAAATAGAAGTTACAGGAATATACATAGTATCAATTGTTTGTTGTTGTTGTTGTTTTTGCTTGTTTGTTGAAAAAAAAACAACAAGCAAATTCAATAGAGAAAGAAAAATATATATATATTTTTAAATGGTTTTAGCCTTGCTGGATAGCCACATGGGAAAAAACCAACCTCCACACCTACATCAAGTGTTACATAAAAATTTATGCAAAATTAAATATACAATTAATGTAAAACAAGAAAACTTCTAGAAGAAAACAGAAATGCATCTTAACAATCTTGGGGTAGAAGAGAATTTCATAGAGTGAATCAAACCATGCTAACTATGAAAGAAAAGAGTAGAATTTGTCAAAATTAGAATTTCAGCTTATCAAAACATACCCTCAAAGAAAAAGGCATAGAGAAAAATTGCCATGTATAAAAAAAAATAAAAAAACAAGGTCCTACTGCATAGCATAAGGAACTACATTCAACATTCTCTAATAAATCAAAATTGAAAAGAATGTTAAAATAATCTAAAAGATGTTAGAGATGAAGTTATTTGCAAAGTAGAAATAGAGACACTGACATTGAAAATGGAGGTATGGATATAGGGGGTGGAAGGAGATGAATTGGGAGGGTGGGATTGACACATGTACACTTCCATGTATAAAATAGATAACTAATGAGAATCTGCTCTATATAACAGGGGACTCCACAGTGCTTAGGTCAGTGATGGCCTAAACGGGAAGGAATTCCAGAAAAGAGGGGAGATATATATATATATATGGATCACTTTGCTGTACAGCAGAACTAACACAACACGGTAAAGCAG
>NW_011439548.1:0-1870 GCF_000754665.1 Bison bison bison
AGCAGTCACCCCCACTCGCCCAATACACACACACACACACACACACACACACACACACACCTTTTGCGCGCACAAAAGGTGACACTTAACAAGAGGGTACACGAAGGTTTCTTGAGCCCTATTGTGCCCTCATGAAGGAAAGACTCACTTCCACACGATGGCGTTCTCACTGGCCTTATACTTGGCCTTCCCCTTCATGCAGATTACCTGCACCCCACTAGTGTTCAGTGGGGTTGGGATCCGCACCTGGAAGTGACACACATGTCAGGGAGCTCTGTTGAATCCTGACATCACCTGCCTTTATTCTTAGAGACAAGTGCTTCCTCCTCCCTAAGCCCCTTATCCTCACCTCAATCTTCTGAGCCAGTAGTGAGGGTTTGAAGTTGGACTTAATGACCACCTTGACCTCCAGCTTGGTGCGTCCCACTTCCCGAACTAGTGGGATCACGCGAAAAGGAAGGATGATGTCCTTGGTGGTGCGATACCTTCAGGGGTGTGACAGCTTTAGGTTGGCACAGCAGAGCCTGTCCTCCCCCCTCTCCCCGCTCTCTGCCAATAGCAACCCCTGCTCCTCACACCCCATTGGCACCTCATGAGTTCAAATTCTCCATCTGGTGGGATAAAGCTGATGCTGCGTTCAGAATCAAACTTGCTGAGTCGCACACACTGGTGGAAGGTGCAGTCATCAATGGCAATTGATTGCTTCCCGCTGCAAGCAGGGATAGAAGGTCTTGTTGGTATACAAGGATGGCAGCAGTGAGTCGGGCTGGGAGACTACCCCACCCACAAAGGCTGCAACAGCCTGGACAAGGCTTGCACTGTAACCTATGGAAAGCTGCCAGAATGCAGGTTTCTCACTTGGGGGTCCCTTCCCTAGAGTTACGGATGAGTGGAAGCTTTGCAAACTCATTATCTTTTGAGAGTTTTGCTGTGTGGAACACAAAAGTTTCAGGCACACTGGGCAGAGGCCATCAGTATGTACAGAAGAATCTTGGTCCTTGGGACCAAAACAAGGGGCTTACTCTGAGTAGGGTGAGGACAACCCCCTCATCTCTTCAACACAGATACTAAGAGCAACCAGCCAAGCACACCCTTGGGAAGTGAGAGTTTGCATTACTGCAGACATGCAATCTAGAAGGAACCTGTGATTCACCAGGCTCTGCTCAGCCGTCCAAGGTCCACCCTCTCCCACCAGCTACCCTGCTTCGGGCACCTCTTGCTTGTTTCATCAGCTGTGCCTTTGCCTTGCTTCTCAATGACGATCTTGTCATTCATTCCAAACTTGCACTCAGGCATGCCACTCAGATAGCTCTTCATCACTACCCGGCCTGACACATGGGCGCTCAGGACCTGCCCTGGTGATGGACAGATAACCAGAAGCAGCTGAGTCAGGACCAATATCCTGCCCTGGCTCCCCTCCAGCTTCATCACGCGAGGGCCCTCACCTTGCGGGGACATGAGGAGGTTCACACTCTCCAGCACATCCAGGAAGAGCTCATTCCGACGATACTTGATGCCCTCCCGCCGCCAGCCAATCTGCCCTGTCACCTGGCTGGTGATCTGAGACTGCTCTTCTTTTGTCTACATGGGGCACAGAGACAAACAACAAGGCCTCACTCCTCACCCCCTTCAATTCTCTTATCTCCATCCCCACTCCACCCTCATCCCCTCAGCCTTCTAGTCCACACCGTGTGACCCATCTTCCCCCATGGGGCAGGGCCTGGAGAAAACTGAGCAAAGCTGCAAGGGTGGAAGCTGAGGGAACAGCTTACCTGATGCTGGAGAACACAGAGCCAACACGGTGCCCACAGGAAGCAGCAGATGAGTGCAGATGTGAAGAGGCAGGCAGAAAAGAAGGAGAAGGCTATAA